>NW_024343159.1:873219-891276 GCF_902729225.1 Pteropus medius | reverse complement strand
CCAGGGAAGGGGGCGGTCCTCAAGCTGGGCCCAGGCTGAGGAAAGTGCTACTTGAGCTGGTCATGTAAGGGGCGTGGCCAGGAGGAGGGGCGTTCTGGGAGGAGGGCGTGGCCGCGAGGAGAGGCGTGGCCCCAGGAGTGTACTAACAGCCCTGGCGAAGGTTGAGGATGAGGCTCCCCTCCACGTGGGTGCAGCCCACCAGATCTTGGGCCGCCTGCACGGAGTCGATGGTCTTGGTGCCCACCTTGCACTCTTTGGGACACAGCCCCTCACACGTGTGGCAGAATATGCTGGCAGGGGCAAGCAGAGGGTGTGGCTTGAGCCCCGCGTGGGCCTCCTCACTGCCCCAAGGGTGACCCCATCCGCCCCGCACTCACCTGCTGCCATTCCGGGTGAAGCCTGGAGGGCACTGGGCGAGGCAGCTGCCCTGGTGGATGCCGAAGGTGGAGGCGCGGCCAGGCACAGAGTGCAGGCTGGCACAGCGCTCGGCTGTGACACAGCGCCAGGACTCGTGCTGGTAGGTGCCGGGAGGGCAGGCCTGGTGGCAGGCGCCCCGGAAGTGGAAGTGGCGGCAGGCGACGCAGGCACGGGGGTCATCCGGCCGGCTGCAGCCCCCCAGGCATTCGACGTGGCAACACTCGCCCCCAGCTGTGCAGGCCAGCCCACGGGGACAGGGACACACTGTGGGCAGAGTGCCATGTGAGACGGTACCCACGCCTCCTTGGTCCTGGCCCCACGCCCTCCTCCTGGGATATGGTTCTTAGTCTGAACCCGAATCCCTCCAGTTCAGACAGCAGTGGCTGCCCACTCCAGGGCTTCTCAAGGACAAGGACTGGCGCCCCTCAGTGGCTCCCCACCCCCACAGTGCCTAGTCAGGGGTGCTGGAACTCAGGATGGAGCAGTCGCCTTGCCAGCTTCTTCTGAGCAGCTAGGCCCAGGCCCGGTGGGTCTGGGGATGTGTGGAAGGTGGGGCCCCACTGGGCACTTCACCCAGGCCCCTGCCCGTAACTGCTCCCCCTTCAGCTCTCTGCCCTGGGCAGGAGGCACGGGGTGGGCTCGGGCTGGGGGCCCGATGGCCTGGGAACTCTGCGCAGTGGCAGCTGAGAGCCTGGGAGCGTGTGTGCGGTGGGGGTCAGCGGGGTGTGTTGACACTGTACACGGGAGAAGAGAGGATGTGCAGCAGCTGTGTTTACAGCCAACAGGGCGGCCTTGGGGCCGTGGCCCCAGGGGATACAGCGGGAGTCCGGTTACTCTTCCGCCCTGATGCTGAGGCCTTGGGGTGAGGGGCGTGGGTCTCCAGGAGCTGTGTGGAAAGAGCCCCGGGTTGGGGGACCCCAGGTCTGCCCCCGGCCTCTGGAAGGTTCTCCTTCCCTCCCCCAGAACGTCCTCGTCACCTAACCTTCCCTTTGCATGCCTTTGCTCCCCGCCTTCCTCCCGCTTCCTTCCTATGCACCTTACTTCCTGAGGAAGGTCCCCCCTCACATATTTGTCCTCACAGGTCCCGTCCTTCATCTGTCACCTCCTCCTTCCTCCTACTCATCTCCTGACCTCCGCGTCACAAAGCCGCCAGCCTACCCCGGGTCGCCTGCGCTGTGGCCGCTTTTACCAGGGACCGAGCAGCTCCCTCGGCCCAGGCACCGCTCTGATGCTTTATCGGGGGCTCGTTCCTCAGAACCGCCCTAGGATCACTTTACAGACCAGGAAACTGAGGCTCCGGTGGCTCGGAGAACATAGCCCATAAGTCGTCGAGCTGAGGTTGGAACCTGGGCCACCTGGCTTTGTACTTAGCCGCTGCCTCCCACTGCCGCCTGGTGTCCACTGCGCCTACTGTCCCCCATGCCCACTGCCCCTGGCCTTGCCTTCCTCCGTGACCGCCCGTCTTGACCGCCTTGGGCTATGTCACTATTTAACCTTCCTGAGCCTCGGTTTCCTTATCCACAAAGCAACAGCCCTGCCTCATGTGACCGGCGAGGACCAAAATAAACAGCGGCGGCAAGGGACTGACCGCACCGCCCTGTGGCCACCCGGTGCCACCGGGGCCCGCCCTCCCCGTGCCCCAGGTGTGCCCTGTGCCAGTGCCCACCTCTCTGGCAGTGGCTGGAGGTCCAGCACCTGTAGTCTGTGTGGCCGCCGAAGGTGGTCCTGGAGCAGGGCTCGCCGGTGGCGCCCAGCACGCCGGGGCACACGTCGGCACACTCCGCACCCGGCTTGTTGCCCACGATGTGGTTGGCGCTGGGCGAGGGCTGCAGCAGGCCCCAGTCGACGGTGGAGAGGTGGCAGAGCTCCTGGTTCTTCTCCACGCGCACGGCCCCGTGCAGCACGGCCCCCAGAGCCGGCAGCCCCACGTCGCGCAGGTGCGGCATCTCGAAGATGACCAGGGCGAAGCCCAGGAAGAGGCGCGCGCCGCGGATGACCGCGAGGTTGGGGAAGAGGTCGCGCAGGCTGTCCAGGCCGTAGACGCGGAAGAGCAGCAGGTACTCGGTGACTTGAGTGAGGCGTGGGAAGCTGAGGCCGCGGAAGTCCTCGCCGGTGGCGGTGAACATGAGCAGGATCTGCAGGTGGCCCTCCACCACGGTGCAGTTCTCCAGCCGCCGCAGCTCGGCCACCTCCGAGCGGATGTCCAGGCTGGGGCACACTGCGGCGTGGGTGGCAGGCGGCGGTCAGTGCGGCCTGGGCCAAGCGCCCCACCCACCCCGGCAGCTCTGGAGGAGGGGACCACACCGGGAGTGGGACCCGGACAGGGGGGCCGGCTCTGCCGTGGTGTGGGGCGCCCCTCTCCCGGGCCTCCATGTTCCTGTCACAGCTGGAAGGGCTCCACCAGGGGGGCCTGAAAGCCACCTCCCGCCCGTGGATGCCACTTCCACCCCGACCCCCTTCCTTGTCACCCACCCACGCCCTGGGGGCTCCACCTTTAACACACACCCAGACCCTGAGTGCTGGTCGCCCCCTCCCGGCTTCCACCACTGTCCCCTCTCACAGGACAATGTCCCGCACTCCCAGAGGGAGCCTCCCAAGGGCCCTGCCCCACCCCGCCCCCTCTGCGGTCTGTTCTTCACTCTGCAGCCAGAGGGAGCGTCTCAGGACACGAGCTGGACCCTGGCTCTCGGCCCCAAGCCCCCCGTGGCCCCCGCCTCACTGACTGAGAGCCGAGCCGCTGGCCACTGCCTACCGGCCTCTGCGGCCTCGGCCTCGGCCCCTTTCTCACGCTCCCCCAGCCTCACAGACGAGCCGGCCAAGCCTCTGCTCTGGGGGCTCTGCACTGTCTGTCCCCTCGGGCTGGAACCGCCCCCTCCTCGTGGCTCACTCACCCCTCTTATGTCTTTGCTCAAAAGACACCTCAGGGGGGCCCCCCCTGACCATCCCATTTCACACTGCGAGGCTCCCTCGCCCCTTCCTGCTCTGTGTTCCTCCATAATTCTTAACACTGGCTCATACGCTATCTATTTATTCTGTCTGCTGTGCGCTCCGGACAGCAGGGGTCCTGGCGGAGTCGGTGCTGTGTCCTCAGCGCCTAGCCTGCTGCCTGGCACGTCATGGTGCTCGGTAGAAATCTGATGAATGAATGAATGAAATCTGACGGGGAAGCAGTGGGCTGAGCTTCATACTCCGTCTCTCCCTGGACCTGAAGGAGCTAGGTGCCTGTTCCCTGCATTTGTTTACTCTTGAGGGGACCTTCCAGGGCTCCTCACTGACAGAAGTTCAAGTTTAAATTCCTCAGACTGAGGTTCAGGGGCTGTTGATTAACTGGTCCAGGTGATATCAGCCTCAGAAGTGTTCCTCAGCCGGTAACACCCTCAGCTCCTGTCCTGCAGCCCCCGCCCCCGTCCCCTGACCCCGTGACCCGCATTGATCGCTACCCCCCAGGCTGGACAGCGCTCTGTCCAGCGTTCACACCACAGCTCCTGGGGTGTTGACTCAGCGCTGCTGGCCATATCTCTGTCACCCTCTCCAGGAGGGACTGTCCGAGGGGGGGGTTAGCCGTGCATCTCCCCGTGGTGCCCAGGCCAGGGCTGGACCCACTGGGCACTCGGGGACAGTGGATCGACCTGACGGACTTGGTGGGTCCCGGGCCCCAGCCCCACTGCCCCTCCCGCCCGAGGCCCCTAGGACCGTTCCCCTGGGTGGGTGGGACACTGTAGGGAGCCAAAGCTCCCCAAATTCAAAAGAGTGCATGGTTTATCTCAGGAGGCCTGCTTGCATAAAAAAGTAAAGGCTGGTTCTGTTGAATTTCAGGAAGAAGAAGGTTAAGTATAGCCTAAGGGAGTGTCGAAGGAAGTATCAATTGCACCTGGATCTTCAGGATGTTACTTTTGTGTTGTTTTGAAATGCACAAAGAAACAGACTGTGTTTAAAAGGAGGTTAAGAAATAAACTCGGAGAGGCAGTGTGAGATCTGCTCTCCCTCCTGCACCCTGTCTGTCTTCTCTTTTTTCTCAGTCCCCGCTCCCCCATTCAGGTACCCGGTTTGACTTGGTCGGCTGGCTTCCGACAGGACACCTGTTCCCCGTGTTCACTTGCTCCCAAGGATACCCCCAGCAAACACCAAGCAAACACCAAGCAAACACCAAGTCCGGGCTCTTCCATGTGCTCGCCATCCAAGTCCCGCTGGCCCGTCTTCGTCCCCAGCCCTCAGTGTCCTGCGTGCCGCCCCTAGCCAGGCACATCCCCTGACCGTTAGGAGGGGGGCGGGCGGGCAGGCTGGCCCCCCGGGCCGTCCTTCACACCTTCTCCCTGTCGTCTGTTCCCATCCCTGTGCTTGGCTCTGCCGGCAGCTCTGCGTGTGGGCACATGTGGGTACACACGCGGGCACACACGGACGAGGGTACACACGTGGGCACACACGGACGAGGGTACGAGAGAGCTTGAGAACACACTTGTAGCCCCTCCAGGCGAAGAAGGCCAATCAGGCTTTGCCAGGCAGATGGGGGTTCTCTCAGGTGCCCACATGCCATTTCCCATCATGCCCACAGCCTCTCTAGGGCTCCCCTGATGGGAGTCATTTGGAAAAACAAATTTCCGAGCTTCACAGATTAACCCCTGCCTGTCTCCCTGAGGGCATGGCCCTGTGCAGAGCCGCACTGGGAATGGGACATCTGGATCCCCTGACCAAACAGCCCCACCCGAGGGACGTGCTCCTGTCCTGACAACCGAGGTCCAGGCTGGCATCGTCCGTGCCCTTTGCCGGCACCGCGGCGGGCGAGGGAGGCGGGCAGGGGCGGGGGCGGGGCTGCGCCTCGCAGGCGGTGCCTCTCCGGACCCCTGCCCCAGACCCTCGCATCCTTTCCGTCTCTGTACGAAGGGGAGGCTCGGCCCCCAGGCCGAGGACATCAGGGGACCCCTCGGGCAGGCACAGAGCCCTGGACTCCTGAGACGCCTCGGTCCGGAAGGGCAGGGTGGCACTGGAGAAGGGGGCGATTCTTAAGCCTTCTCCTCCTGAGTCTTCCCCGCTCAGCTTGTTTTCCTCTCCCGGCCAAGCCCCCAGCGTCCCGTGAGGGTCGCTGAGTCTACAGGCCCCCCACCCCCAACCCTGCACATGGGAATTGTGCAACCAGGGCATTGAGGGGGAAAGCAGCCCCCCCCACCGCCCAGTGAATGGGCCCCAGGAGTGAGGGACATGGACGTGGCCCTGGAGGCAGGGGCTCAGGACCCCGGTCCGGCTCCGCCTCTCGGTGCCCTGCACCTCGGTCTCTCGTCTCCACGCGGGTTCAGTTACTTCGCGGTGCCCGTTCTCGGCGCCCATCCCATCCCACGCCCGCCCCCTTACTGTCCAGGCATCCTAGAAATGCCCTCTAAGACCCTCCCCCTCACTCTGGTCCACACCGGGCTCTGCTGGGACCCCCGCTTCATGAGCGGAAATGGAGGGCGTCTAGTCACCCCGTTTCCAGGCCCTTCTCGCCTCCCTCGTGTGGGGAACTAGCTGCCCTCCTGGGGGGTCCTTCTGAAGCTCCCCCTAGTCTTCGTGTGGTGTCGCAGGAGCTAAGTGGATGTGTTCTGGGGGAGCTCAGTCTTTGGGCTCCAGGCTGGCTGGGAGGAGGGGGGTGGAGATGGGGCTCCAGGAGACAGCGCAGGGGGACTCACCCTCTAGTGTGTCCAGGCCAAATCCCAGGGACAGGAGGATTGCAAGCAGGCACGCCGCCCACGGCCACAGACTGGGCACTGCCATCGCCCACTCCTGGCTTTCCTCCCGGTGGTTGGGGTGGGGAGGGTCTGTCTGACAGGCCCTAAGGGACACAAAGAAACAGGCCTCAGAGGGGAGGGGAAGAGGAGGGACAGAGCCACAAGGAATCCCACGTATAGATGGCTGGAGACAGAAAAAAGAGTGACGGTCACAGAGACACAGGCAGTGACAGGCAGCTAGAATCAGAAAGGCTCAGCATGAAGCCAGAGAGAGAGATGAGGACAGGGTGCCAACAACCACAGAGAGGCACCCAGGGAGAGAAGGCCACAGGGGGTGCGGAGCCACGGGACGTCCAGAAGGCCAGCCGGCCAAGGGGCAAGAGGAGCCCGAGGAGCGTGCCCTGCTAAGGAGGCTGGCGGTTCTGGCAGAGGGAGTCTCCCGGATCCCCAGGGGCCCACAGGCTGCCCTGTCTCCCACACCTGGCGGGCGGCACCCTGCTCCCGCCCTCCCCGCACCCAGCCCACACCGCTGGTTTGCTGGGGCCTCTCGGTTCTCTCCGCCCCTCCCGCCAAGCCAAAATATTTAGCCTGACAACTGACAGGGGACAGGTCTGTTGGGGAAATAAGGCCCAAAATACAAAGAGGTGGAGGCCAAGGACTGCACTGAGCTCCCCTCACCCCCAGACTCCCCCAAGCCAGCTGCGCGGCGAGGCACTCAGCCAGCAGCCCCGTGGGGGAGGGTCAGTTCTAGGCTCTGCCACCTGTGCCCTGACACCTGCAGGGTGACGGGAGGCCGCCCCGTCGGTCCCAGCAAGTCCTTCGTTTGTGACCCAGATCCCGGTGGAGGGGGCAATCACCCTGTGGCCATCCCCCTGTCCGTCACCTTCCCGAATTCGGGCGGCTCGGTTGGCCTGGTCTGTCTCTGTCCCTGCCTTGGGGACTGCGGAGCCGTCTGCGGGGTCCCTGGAGGAGAGGACAGCCGCGGGCCCTGTCCCCCTGGGGCCACTTCCTCTGCTCTCCCGGGCTTGAGACAGCCGAGTTCTTTCAGCTAAGAAGGCCGGCGCAGTGTCAGGGGCTGGGACCTGCTTTGTGGCGCCCCGGGAGCTGGGGCTCCTGGGGCTCCTGGGGCTTTCCGGGTGCGCAGCCTCCTGGGACTGGCGGGTCCCCAGCTCCTCCTGCCCGCCGCTCCCGCGTCCAAGGAGCTAAGAGAAGATCTATTAATTTCTCCACGCAGAAATCGATGCTCTTGTCAGGGAGGCGATCGATGCCTGTCCGGCCCGGCTCGGCCCTACCGGCCTGGGGACAGCACTGGCCGGCCGGGGTCGGGGCTGATGCTGGGTGGCCAGGCGCAGGCAGTGGGTGCTGCGAGCGGCGCCCCCACCCACCCGGCCCGGCCCGGCCCCGCGCGCACCTTCGCGCGCGGGCTTCTGGCGCCACCCCGTGGCCTCTCCTGGGAGTCGGCGTCCCGACTGGGCTCTCGCGTCTCCCCCCTCCGACCTTTGGGGCGACACCTTCCCTTTCTCTGCCTCTTCTGATTTTTCCTTTCCCCGGTCCTGCGTTTAGTCTTTTTGGGGTCCGTACCCTCTTCCTCCTGAGGTTTAGAGAGTGTTTCGCCTAATACTCCCCAAGTGGCACTGCGCCCTCCCTCAGGCACGCGCGCCGCGAGGAGGCGGATCGAGGCCGGGGGCTGGCTAGGATGACCTGGATCGCGACCTTTCCCCGGCTCGGTCCCCTCCCTTACCCCCGAAACGCAGCTGCTTTCGGCTGGAAAATCACGTCTCGGCTTCCCAGTTCCTCCGCCCCGGCAGACACCTCTGGGGCGTTCCGCGGGCGCCCTGCGCGCCTCCTCGCGCGGCGGGATCCTGGGGGCGAAGGCTGGCGCAGGAGCCCCGGGATAGGGTAGGGGCCGGGTTTGGGGTGCTCCGGAGGGCTGGGGGAGGGGTGGGAGCCCGGAGGGGGCGGGGCGGGGCGGGGGCCGCGGGCTCCGCCCTTTCCTGGCGGCTGGGTCTTTAACGCCGCCCCGCGCACGTGTCGCCGGAGGCCGGGCGCGCGCTGCTGGAGCGCTCAGTCGGCGGCCCGGCCGGGGCGAGGCCAGCACCGCCGCGATGCTGCGAGGCGGACGGCGCGGGCAGCTCGGCGGGCGCGGCGGGGCGACGGGCCCGGGCGGCCTGCTGGCCTGGCTGGTGCTGGCGTCCGCGGGCGCCGCGCCCTGCCCCGATGTCTGCTGCCCCCGCGGCCCTTCGGGGCTGCGCTGCACCCGCGCTGGGGCTCTCGATAGCCTCCGCCACCTGCCGGGCGCCGAGAACCTGACGGAGCTGTGAGTGTCCGGTGGGCGCGGGGGCGCGGGGGCAGGCGGGCATCGCCGTGCCCCGAGGGCGCGGGCTCGCGCGGCCGGGCGCGGCGGGCACGGCGGGCGCGGCGGGAGGCTGTGCCCCTCTGTCCGTCGCCGCCGCCGCCGCCGCCCTGGCAGCGACGTTGCCTAGTGCTCGGTGCAGCCGGGGCGCCGGCTTGGGGAGAGCATGGGGGCTCCCCGTGGACCAGGTCTGAGGCAGGCCCGCGTCCCAAAACCGCGTCCTGGAGCTCAGGCAGGAGCGCCACCTCTGCCTCGCGGAGCGGACCGCCCTGCAGTTTGGCACCTTTCCGGCCTTACCCTGTCTTCATGGGGAAACTAGCCCCACGCCCTTCCCCGTTGTGACCAGGGAACCCCACCTCCTCCCCGGAACTGGGGATGGAGATGGAAAAGTGGAAGGCGGTGCGGAGTCATAGCTTGGTGACCAGGCCCTCTCCCCGTGTCCACCACCTCTTGTCCCCACCACCCTTGATTTGGATGTAGGAGATGAGACCCACCCTCCTGACCTCCACCCCCACCCCCGCCTCCCTTCCTCCCCTTGTCTCCGTCTGGGGCAGGAAGTCAGGGCCCAAACTGGGAGCGATCTCCAGCATCCTGGGGTGGTAATCCGTTTCAAAACACTCAAGTACTTTTTAGCAGCTGGTGAAACCTACAGCAGTACTCTGGAATAATTGGCCCGGAGGTACTCGAGCATCAATCACATGGTGATGACTAGAAAATACTTGAGTATTCTGTGTGGCCGGTGGGGCCAGCAAGACTTCTAGGAGAGAGAAGGACCTGCTGGAACATCCTCCCCTGTGGCCCGGGGCCCAGAGGGTGGCGAGGAATGCTGGCCTCAGGCGGGATGGACGTCCTGGAGGTAGCTGAGGCGGGGCCACCGCTGTCTGGAAGTCACTTGAGCAGCCTGCGATAATTGGCACTGAGTTACTCGGGTAGCTCGGGCAATTAACGGGAAGGTACTCAATCTCTCTAATGGCCCTAGGGAGACCGGGAGGAGCGAGGCCCCTGTCTTGTTCTGGGCCTAGGTCTCTCCACAACGGGAGGGGGCGTGCGATCGGCCGACACCCCATTCCCGAACGCCCATCGCCCTGGGCCTTCGAACCAGGGCCGGGCTCCGGGCTGGATATTCCCACGAGGGTGCTCACTTGCCAGGCCCTTCCAAGCCCCAGGTGGGCCCAGCCAGGGGCTGAGACCAGGAGGCCTGCGGGTCGGAGAACTGAGAAGCCCCTCGGGCGGGCGGGGCGGCGGCCTGACCCCTGCCTCCGCCTGCACAGCCCCCTCCTCCCTCCCTCGCAGAGCCAACGAGGAGATAATGGACTGGAACAGACAGATTGATTGTGAATGCAAACGAACCAGGCAGCTTGGAGCAGGCTGCCTGAGAGCTCGCACACCCCGCCACTGCGTGCCCGCCCCGCCCCGGGTCCCCTCACTCAGAATCCTCTGGGCAGGACCGCGGGTGGGCAGGACAGGGACCTTCTCTCCCTCAGTGTCTCTGGAGGTTATTCCCCAGGCCTCAGGGGACTGAGGACCTGACCCCCCCGCTGTCCTGCTGGGGCTGAGGGAGGCTGCGGAGGGGGGAGAAGGGGAGGGCCGCTCGGGCTGGCCCTGGCTCCCACAAGCCGGGGGAAGTAAGAGGGTAGAGGGGGAGGGCTCCGGGACAGGCAGTGAGTCAGGGACCCTGGCGTGCTGTGTGCGGGAGGGGGTGCCCGCTGACGTGCCCTTGCCAGACGGCCGAGTTCCCAGGAAGTCCCGGGTGCCGGCCCCGGGCCAGGGCTCCGCGGTCCCCCGCGCCCGCTTCCTGCTCCTCCTTCAGCTCCCTGTCTTGCTTTCTCTGGCTCTCCGCCCCCCTTTCCTTATCTGTCCCCCTCGCCTGTCTCTCTCTGCCAGTCTCGTCCTGCGGCTCTCTCTTCCTCGTGTCTCTGTGCGGCCCGCTCTCCGTGTGCTGCCCGCCATGCTGAGTCTTCCCACTGCTCTCTCGCCGTGTGGTTCAGCCAGTCCGCGCGTGTTCACGTCCACCCCGACCCAGCCTCACCTTGCTCCTCTCCCCCATCCTGGGTCCCCCCGCCCTAGGCAGGGAGGGGTTCGGGCATCCCTGACTGACAGCCTCTGTGCCTCTGCTTGCTCTGCCGAAAGGTGGCTGGGCAGAGTAAGGGTTGCTCCTTGAGTCTGGGGAAGGGGAGAGAGTGGTGTGTGTGGGTGTGTGTGTGTGTGACAACATGCCTGGGTCCAGACAGTGGCCCCTGAGCAGGCGTGTTTGGGCACACGGATCTGCGTGAGCCGGTGTCCTCGGTGCTGGGTGGGGCCGTGGCAGCCGAGCCTGCGCCTTTGTGGAAGCGACCCCATTGGTGAGCGTGGGCAGGAGAGGCCGGTGTGTAAGAGCGGAACACCAAGCTCAGAATGGACTTGTGTGTGCTCGTGGATGTGTGTATGCACACATTCTCACACATGTGTGTGTGTGTGTGCATGAGAGATATGTGCATACATGTGTCGTGTGTGAGGGCGCACCTGTGTGCTCAAGCATGCACACGCATGACTGTGGGAAGGCACGTCTCTGTGCATACGTGTGTGTGTGCACGCCTGAGCGTGTGTGTGAGTTGCACGAGAGTGCGTGTGTGATGGTGTGAGGAGGCATGCACACACGTGCGTGTGTGACTGTGTGTGGGGAGGGGGGCTTCTGTGCACACATGTATGTGTGTGTGTGCGCATGCCTGAGCGTGTGCGCGTGACCAGGCCTGTGCGCGTGAGTGTGTGCGTGTGCCTCTGAGCGAGGCAGGAGGGTACGGGAACGCAATGTGGGCCTGGCCTGCCGTGACTCCATGCCCTCTCCCCACAGCTACATCGAGAACGACCCCCGACTACAGCGTCTGGAGGCCGGTCACCTGAGGGGCCTGGGGGAGCTGAGGAGCCTGTGAGGGGGCTGGGCCCATGGCGCGGGGCGGGTCCTGCAGGACCAGAGCAGCGGGATGGACACCGAGGTCCTTGGGGCCCTGGTGGACTTGGGGGGCTGGGGACTGGCACCGGAGTTCGGGAAGCTCAGGGGTCCTGGGGGCTGGGAGGCTCTGAGGGGTGGGGGCGGCAGAGGCCGGGGCTGACCCCCGTCCCCTCCCCTAGCACCATCGTGAAGAGTGGCCTCCGCTCCCTGGCGCCGGACGCCTTCCGCTTCACTCCGCGGCTCCGTCTCCTGTGAGTGGCCCGGGCTGGGCGGAGGGGTGGGCGGCCACCCAGACAGGGGCGGCTAATGGGCCTGGCGCTCCCCGGGGACCTGTTCTGAGCAGACTCCAGCCTGGGCCTCCTCTGCCACTTCAGGGACGGGCCGTCTCTCGGCTCCCAGCCCTGCCAGCCGAGGTCCTCACGGTCTCTCTCCCCGCTTCATGCTGCCGGCCCCATTCTCTTCTCGGGGTTCAGATACACATCGGGGCTGGCCCGGCCGCGGCTTTACCTCCCAGCCCCTCCCCAGCCCTGGGGTAGCCTGGGAGCTGGGGTGGCAGGCCTGCCACTTGTCACCCTCCTCATTTCTGGGAGTCCCAGCTGAGGACAGGGAGAGGCTCGTGAAGGGGAGACCCAGTGGCCCCGCCCCAGCCTCCCGCTGCCCCCAGCAAGGGCGGTGGGAAGATGGGAAGGGAGATGGGGCCCATCATTGGCGTGGCTGCGCTGGGGACTCTGACCGTCTGTCCCATCCAGTGATGTGGCAGCAGATGGGGAGCTGTCACGCCACTGACCCCGCACTGGGGACACAGTGACCATGTGAGCCCACCACACTAACACACTAATGCCAGCGAGTCTGCGCAGCCAGCCCGGGGGGAGAGGGAGTGCCGCCCCAGCGTGTAAACGAGGGTTCAGATCAGAGGGGTTAAAGGTCACACAGCTCTGAGTGGCAGGACGGAACCACACTCGGCTCTGCCTGGCACTGAGGTGGGCAGCCTGGCACCCCACCCCGACCCCCACCCGCTGTGGGACGGCCGGGTAAGTTGGGGGACAGTGCAGGCCCCCCAGGCAGCGAGTCTGGTCAAGGCACAGAGTGCTGGGGCTCCTCGGTCACCCCCAGTGACCTGGCGCTGCCCCCTCTAGTTCACTTCCTTCGGCTCTACAGCCGGGGGCTGGGCCTGGGGTCTCTTCCAGCAGACTCTTCTTAGTCCCTGAGGAGTGGGGTGGGACCTGAAAACACTGTCATCGTCGGGGGGCAAGGGAGTGCGGGAACCTCGGTCCTCCCCCCCACCTCCCGGCTGTCCTGGGCCCCGGGGGGAGGGGACACAGATGGAGCCCCTTCCCCAGCTGGGGCCTCAGCACTTTGCCAGCTGGGGCCAGGTGGGGAGGGGAGCAGCTGTTCCCTGAGAGCCCCTCCCTGGGGTCTGGGGGGGTTAACTGGAGTAAACCCTTATTGTCCCCGGAAGAGGAGGGGACTCAGAGAGCCAACCTGTCCCGACCCCGATGCCTCCAGCTGGTTCTCCCTGGGTCAGAGGAGGTCACTCACGGGCTCTGTCTGCTGCCCAACTCCCACAGGAACCTGTCCTCCAATGCCCTGGAGTCACTGTCCTGGAAAACCGTTCAGGGCCTCTCCTTGCAGGAACTGTGAGTGTGGGGCATGAGGGGCTCGAGCGGCGCGTGTGCGAGCCTGTGTGAGTGTGTGAGTGTGCGAGCCTGTGTGAGCAGCACGTGTGCGAGCCTGTGTGAGTGTGTGAGTGACACTGTGTCACAGGGTCCATGTGGAACTGAGGGGGACCGGGGACTCCCTGTTTGTCCAGGAGCGGGGACTGGGGACTCCAGGTACCTGCGAGCCTCCGTCCAAGCAGGGCTGCTGGCCCGCCCTTGGGGGGTCACTGGCCTGGGGCGTGTGGGGTGGAGGCTGGGCCGCGGGCCTGGATGACCAGTTCTGTGTGTGCTTGGGAGGCCGGGGGCTGCCCACTGCCTGGGCACATGAGACATGTGTGCTTGGTGGACAGCAAGGCCTCTGGGTCACTCCAGGAGGCAGTGTCCTTCCGTGCACGTCGGTGGCCTGGCTGTCCCCCGGGCAGCCCCGCCCGCTGACGGCCTGCATTGTCTTTCGAGACTCCTTCCCAGCAGGGGCCAGGGGCGACAGGGCCTTCTCCATCCGCGCCCCTACCCCTCTGGCCGTCTGGCCGTCTTCCCCTCTGGCCGTCCCTCGCGGCTGTCTGACCGAGCCCTCCTGTCACACTCCCCCGGGGCTCCTCAGGCCCCAGCCGCCCCGGCCTGACGCCCGTGTCCCTCCTCTAGGGTGCTGTCGGGGAACCGCCTGCGCTGCTCCTGTGCCCTGTACTGGCTGCGGCGCTGGGAGGAGGAGGGGCTGGGCCGCGTGTGGGAGCAGAAGCTGCAGTGTCTCCCGCTGGGGCCCCTGGTCAGCCTGTCCAACGCTAGTTGCGGTAGGGCCCGGAGGGGCGCGAGGGCTGGGCCAGGGCCACGTGCTGGCCCCAGGGGGCAGCACCGCGGGCGGCTCTGAAGGAGGCCTGGGCACTGGGGGGCGAGGTTGGGCGCATTGCCAGGGGTGGGCTGGGGTCACCCAGGACAGTGGGGGCGGGGAGCAGTGCCTGAGGGCCGGGTTCCGAGCCCCCTCCCCCTCTAATGAGCAGGGGTGCCCGTGCTGAGGGTCCAGATGCCCAATGCCTCCGTGGGCGTGGGGGACGACGTGCAGCTGCAGTGCCAGGTGGAGGGGCGGGGCCTAGAAGCCGGCTGGATCCTCTCGGAGCTGGAGGAGACGGCCACAGTGACGGTGAGCAGCCCTGCCCTGTCCCGCCACCATGCCGGCCCCTGTCCCCAGGAGAGACCTGGGCAGGGCCCAGGGGACAAAGAGAGGAGAAGAGACCTCGACTGAGAAGCACGCCGAGGGCGAGGGCTGGACAGAGATGGTTAGACCCACAGGGCTCAGGCTCATGCTGTCCCCGGCACACACGTGGCCTCGGGAAGGGGGACCCCAGGACCCACCAGGACCTAGGGCCTCTGACTGGGGACATGGCACTGGCCGCGAGGCAGAGGGTCACAGAGCCCTCACACATGGGGGTCGGAGGTCCCCACAGACCATCCCTCCGTCCACTCTCTTTCCAAACAAGGAGACGGAGGGCCGTGGCGAGGGCGCTGCACGTGTGCCCTGCTCCCAGTCGCGTTCGGGCCCTGGGCCTCCTGCGGTGCAGTGAGCGGGTCTGAACCGCTCTAATCCGCCTGCATTTCCGTTTCCTTATCTGTAGACGGAGATGAACGTGCTGGCCTTCTGGTGTCCTGCCTGCCTCTGGGCACTCTCTGGCCTCTCTCTCTGTCATTCACATGTGTCTTTGGGCACCATCCCAGGCCTGCCCTGTGTCCTCAGCCTGGCGACAGGCAGAGAAAATAGCCACAACTGACTCAGGAGGTTATGTTGACGAGGTCAGGAGGGGACAGCCATGGGCTGCGCCCACCCAGGAAGCTGTCCTCATGTTGGCAGACACACAGGGTCCAGCCCTTGGGGGGAGCCGGGCCACTGGGACCGGGGATGCTGTTCAGTGGAAAGGCCCTCGGCTTAGCGGGGGTCAGCCCCGGAATTGCTGGGGGCCCTTGCAGCCCTGGGTGGGGAGCCAGGGGATGTCCAGAGTGGGTGGGGGGACCATAAGGCATTGGGTGGCTCCCACGATTCAAGCCACCGAGAGTGAGCAGTGGCAGGAGACAGGGCAGAGGCAAGAGGTGGGCCTTGACCATCTGCGGAGGCACTTTAGATCAACCGTTCATTTGGGGAAATTCCAGGTTTTTGCTTTTTTCTTTGGGAGATTTACATGTTTGTTACTACTTGTGTTTTCTAGAAACTTCCTATAGAAAAGTCACACCCTTCTGAAACTAATATATAACAATATTGAATGTTAACTGTATTTGAAAAAACAAACAGAAAACCGTCAGGAAAAAAAACAGGCAACAGAAAAAAATAAGATAAAAGTCACACCGTAACTGGCTTAAATGGGGGGGGTCGGGGGAGGCTGGTCGCCCTCAGGCCCGTGAAGGGTGGCAGAGCAGATGCCCAGAGAAACTTCACCTCATCAGGCTTCGCTCAAGGGACCCCACGCTTAGAATTTCCGGATAAGGGAGATTCGTCCACTACTTCATCTATTTTCATTGTTTTGTGAAAGTAGCTTTCGAAAATGTCAAAAGATCGTCTACCTCTTCCATTTCCGAAACAAGGAAACCACGGCTCAGCAAGATTAAGGGTTGTCTTAAGGGCACATGACTCCCACACGTCCCTGGCTTCTTAGGAAGAGAATCCGAACCTGATTCAATCTTTCGACGATGACTCAGAATGAAGTCACTTTGCCTCTAAC
Organism: Pteropus medius; assembly: GCF_902729225.1. Lineage (NCBI taxonomy): Eukaryota > Metazoa > Chordata > Mammalia > Chiroptera > Pteropodidae > Pteropus > Pteropus medius. The sequence goes on along the minus strand of NW_024343159.1, from coordinate 875,518 downwards.
TTCAGTTTCTTTCTTCATCTGCCAAAGGCGGTTGTGAGGCTACTGTTGCTTCTGCCCGGTGCCCTGTGTCTGAGCCGCGGGACTGAGGCTGTGTTGGCACTGTGTGGGGAACAGGAGCCAGGTGGCCAGGTCCTAGCCAGCGCTCTGGGGAGTCGCGTGCATTGGGTGCCTGGGATCCGCGATATCGATTTCGCCGCTCAGATGGGTGGTTTTGGTTCGGGGCATTTCATGCCTGTTTCGAGGTTATCGGTTATGTTCTACACTTCCAGATCATTAGGTAAATGATCGGGGGGACAGCCTGTGAACCAGGTCGACGACCCTCTCCCTCCCCTCCCCCAGCCCGCCGTCTTTTCCATCTGGAGCCAGAGGACTCCCAAAGATACCAGCCCCAGCCCCCAGTCTCCCCCCAGCCAGAAGCTAGCTGACGCCCTTCCTGATTTCCCCCTCTTCCCTGACACAGGAATCTGGGGATCTACCATCCCTGAGGCTGACCCTGGCCAATGTCACCAGTGACCTCAACAGAAAGAACGTGACCTGCTGGGCGGAGAATGACGTGGGTCGGGCGGAAGTCTCCGTCCAGGTCAACGTCTCCTGTGAGTCCCGACGCCCGCCCGGCACCCGCCCCCAGCCCTTCTTCCCTGAGAAGCGGGCACGAGGGTGGGGGCTGGATGGAGGGCGGGATGTGTGTCTCCACAGCTGCTCTCTCCCAGCTGTTTCCAGATTCCCATGAAAACCTGATCCTTTGGAGGAGACCCTCCGGCCCGTCAAGGCCAGAGGGATGGAGATGGATTTCTTTTTGGCCCCCTGCCCAGGTCTGGCTACCTGAGGCCCGGCCGCTCCGCTGTGGTTCTTCAAGCCTGTCCCTCTGTCCCTCCACGGGACCGGAACCCTGCAGACTCGTTCTAAAAGAAGCAATTCCTCTCCCCAGTTCCTCTCCGCCTAATTTCTCTAGGTCTGCCAACGAGTGGCCTTAAATTGTCTACGTTATTTAACTTTCCTTCTTTTAATGCAAAGCACGGCATACATAGACCAGTGCATAAACCGTGTCCGCTCTAAACGAGTTATTCTCAGCAGGGCGGGAGCAGACACGCCCCTCGTATGCCATTCTCAGCCCGGTCGCCTCCTCCGCCCGGTCCTGCCTGCCGTCCGCGATAGTCATTTCCTTGCTTTTAGAAACGATTTCCGATTTCGTGCGCCTGCGCTTCCCCATCCACAGTGGGGTTTCGCCTGTTCCGGCGCGTTGTCCGTGGACTCATGCCTCATGTGCTATCTTGTGTCCAGTGTCCTCCGCTCACATGGTATCTGTAGGGCCCGCCCACGCGGATGGGAGCCGCTGGGCTCCACGCCGTTCCCGGGAAGGGCACCTCACTGCGTGAGCGCTGGCTGGGGTTCCGACATAAACCGTCCACGTATGTGTGCAAACGCATACAGATCCATATTTTTTTCCATTACTGAGGGGCTTTTGCCTCTTTCGGGTTGAGTCTATTTCAAAACCATGTCTTCTTTCAAAAAGTTTTTAAACTTTTTTTTTTTTTTTTGCTCGTTTGATGGTTAGGCGTCCTCCCATCTCCTTAAGCTTGATTCCACGTAACTTTTTCTAGCCCCCTCGCCCCAAAGACTCCACGCTTAACTTCCCGAAGCTGCTGCCTCGCTTCTCTAGGGCCGTTACTTACTTACTGATTTGCTAGCAATCTTCAGAATGCCTCGCCCGCTGGCCGGTTTCTCTGAGCCCAGGAGCTGCTCTCCGCCCGCCCCTGGCCGCGGCCGGTGGCGCGGCTCGCAGCTGCCCCTGACCCCCGGCGTCTCTCTCCGGCCCGCAGTCCCGGCCAGCGTCCACCTGCACAAGGCGGTGGAGCTGCACCACTGGTGCATCCCCTTCTCCGTGGACGGCCAGCCGGCGCCCTCCCTGCGCTGGCTGTTCAATGGCTCCGTGCTCAACGAGACCAGCTTCATCTTCACCGAGTTCCTGGAGCCGGCGGCCAACGAGACCATGCGGCACGGGTGTCTGCGCCTCAACCAGCCCACGCACGTCAACAACGGCAACTACACGCTGCTGGCCGCCAACCCCTCGGGCCGGGCCGCCGCCTCCATCATGGCCGCCTTCATGGACAACCCTTTCGAGTTCAACCCCGAGGACCCCATCCCCGGTGCGAGGGCCACCCCGACCCCTGCCCGCGCTCCCTGGCCGCCGGCCCTGGGTGCAGAGCGCGGTGTGGGGAGGCCCCGCCCACTTCCCCCGCTGTGACCCTCCCCCCCAGGTGGGCGTGCTGGTCCCCTGGGAGAGAGGAGCCCTGAGTGC
>NW_024343159.1:840788-873176 GCF_902729225.1 Pteropus medius | reverse complement strand
CGCCCCAGGCGTCCCAAGCCCCTGAGCTAGTCCGTTCTCTGGCCTGGCCGCACAGAGCCGCGTAGCACATCCACCCTGGCCCGGGTGGAAAAGGGCCACCTGCATCTTCTCGCTTGAGGTCCCATCTTCTTGTCCCATCCCATCCCCAGCCCACGACGGGGTGAGGCCCAGTGGGGAGGGGACTCGCTCTCCTCCCCGACCTGACCACTCTCTCTCCTCCCTCCTGCTGCAGTGTCCTTCTCTCCAGTGGGTGAGTAGCCCGGGCTGGACGCAGGTTGTGTCTGGGCCCTGGAGCTGAGGCTGGGCAGAGGGTACAGTTGACCCGAACCCCAGGGGGCCAGCTGGGGCCAGGGGCAAGGTGGGGAGCTGAGGAGACGGCATGTGCCAAGGCCCATCTTCCTGCCTCGTGTCCCCACAGACACCAACAGCACGTCTGGAGACCCGGTGGAGAAGAAGGATGAAACACCTTTTGGGGTGAGCATGGGAAGCAGGGGGCTTGTCCAGGACCGGGCACAGGGAGGCCGGGCTACAGGCTCATCTGCATGTCACTTCCGGGCAGAGCCTGGGGGTCACTGCAGCCTGGCTGAGCCCAGCCAGCCTCCCTCACAGCCACAGCCCAGTCCCCAGGGGCGGAGCGGGCAGCTTTGGGGGCCTGGCTCTGGGTGGGGGACTGCCGCGGGGGCCCCGGATCTGACTGCTCCGCCCTCAGGTCTCGGTGGCCGTGGGCCTGGCCGTCTTCGCCTGCCTCTTCCTTTCCACACTGTTTCTTGTGCTCAACAAATGTGGACGGAGGAACAAGTTTGGGGTCAACCGTAAGTGGAGGGGCCTCGAGGGGCTTCGAGGGGCCTCAAGGGGCTGTCCGTCAGTCTCTCCTGCCAGCTCAGGTTCCTCCCGGCTCCTCGGGCGGGGTGGGGCGGGGCGCTGTGCACACGTGGAGTTTGGGGAGTGTGCGTTTGGGGTGTACGAGGGCCTGGCTGTCTGGCTGTGTGTGTGAGTGTGTCAGGCTGGTGCTGGGGAGCTTCAGAGGTAGCAGATGCTAATTGGTGGCTGGACTGCAGTCAAACGCTAAGTGGGTCTGGGAGGTCTGGGCTCTGTGGGGGGGCCGAGGGGGAGTTCTTGGTGGCCCCTGGGGCCTCGGGTTGGACGGGAGCCAGAGGAGGCCACAGCGCCTTCCCTCCCCCTGCTGCCGTCTTGTTTCTCCCCCTGCAGATCACAAGGTGGGGTTCCCTGGCACCCAGCAACCTGGCAGGGGTCAGGATGTGTGCCTAGGCTGTGACCCCTCCACATGGTGCTGTGTCTCCTCCCCAGGCCCCGCTGTGCTGGCTCCGGAGGATGGACTGGCCATGTCACTGCATTTCATGACGTTGGGTGGCAGCTCCCTGTCTCCCACTGAGGGCAAAGGCTCCGGGCTCCAAGGACACATTATCGAGAACCCACAATATTTCAGTGATGCCTGTGAGGGGCTGTGCTGGGTCGGGGTGGGGACAAGCCCGTGTGCACGTGTGTGCATGTGTGAGCGTGTAAGCCTGTGTCCTTCCCCAGGCCTGAACACACGTCCCCTCCCAGTCCCGCCTTGTCCACACCGCGGGGGGGGGCTTGGTGACGAAATGAAGGCTCCACTCAGGCCCGGCCCCTGGCTGGCACCCTAGTGCGAGGCACAGCCTGCCGACAGCCCTCTGGTCTGACCCGCGACCCGCCCCCCAGGTGTCCGTCACATCAAGCGCCGGGACATCGTGCTCAAGTGGGAGCTGGGCGAGGGCGCTTTCGGGAAGGTCTTCCTCGCCGAGTGCCACCACCTGCTGCCCGAGCAGGACAAGATGCTGGTGGCCGTCAAGGTACGACCCTGGCCACCGTCCCAGGGCAGGGCGCCCAGGCTGGGGGCGCTCACGACTTGCAGCTGGCCGGAGGGGGGGGACCTTGCGTGCAGGGAGCTGAGGGCCGCTCCTCCCGCGTCCGTCCCCCCCGCAGGCGCTGAAGGAGGCGTCTGAGAGCGCGCGGCAGGACTTCCAGCGCGAGGCCGAGCTGCTGACGGTGCTGCGGCACCAGCACATCGTGCGTTTCTTCGGCGTCTGCACCGAGGGCCGCCCGCTGCTCATGGTCTTCGAGTACATGCGGCACGGCGACCTGAACCGCTTCCTCCGGTACGAGCGCGCGGCCCTGCGGGCGCGGCCCTGCTGCCTGCTGAACTGAGGGACGCCAACGGGCGGGGGGGCGGGGGGTGCGGGGAAGCACGAGTCCTGTCCCCAAGGAGCTCTGAGGCAGACGTGTGAGCGGGGGACAGTCCGTGCAAAGGACAGAGTGGCGGCAGTCGGGAGGGCACAGCCGCGGGAGCTGCGAGCCAGAACGTCAGGCCGGGTGCGCTTCGCGGAGGGCGGTGTCTGTGCGTGGCGCACGGCGTCTGTGCGTGGCGCACGGGGTCTGTGCGTGGCGCACGGGGTCTGTGCGTGGCGCACGGCGTCTGTGCGTGGCGCACGGCGTCTGTGCGTGGCGCACGGCGTCTGTGCGTGGCGCACGGCAGCCGCGCCTGCACGAGGTCGTCGCGCCAGCAGCAAACGCACCAGGCAGGTCTGCGTTCCAGCTCGGTTAGGTGCTCCACGGCCGTTCTCACGGTGGCTGTCTGTGTCGCACCCACATATCTGCGTCATCACGTGCTACGTGTGTAATTTTTGTACTCTCCAAGCAGACATGGCACGTTGTAGGTGAGGAAAGTTACCAAAAGTAGGTTGGTTTGGTTTTGGATGCAGCGACTCTGACATGGTTACTAATTTGTGCGGATCATTTCAATAACTTCGAGAAATGAGCCCATTTCACAGATGAGGCTTGGAGAATTTAGGTGACTTGCCCAGGGACCCGTAGGTAGTAAATGACCCCGGGGGGTAGGATGCCAGGCGGAGCCCTGCTTCCAGCCCTGACCGTGATGGCCACATGTTCCGATGGCATGAGTCCCCATGAGGACAGGCCCCTGTGAAGATGGGGTTGTGTGAGGATGGCCCCCCCATCAGGATGGGCCCCCGTGAGGACAGGAGAGGCCAGGGTTGGGGTTGGCTGCGACGTCTTAGCTGAGCCTTCTTTGCCAAGGAGCTTTCCTTTCTGACCTCAGCTCCGCACCGGGCGCCATGGTCCAGCACTGTGTGACTGTCGCCGGTGGTTGAGCTTTGGTCCCGAAGCATCCCCTCGGGAGTGCTGGGTCATTTGTGTTGTCAGGCTGTAGGAGTCAGCTGGGAGAGACCCTGGAGTCTGGGCCTCTGCGGGTGGGGAGGGGCCGCTGGACGGTGTGGAGTCGGGGGAGGCGGTGCCACCCCCCGGGGATGTGTGCTGGGTAGACTGGCTCGGAGGAGGTGAGCCGAGAGGAGCCAGAGTGGGGGCCGTCGGGGCCCAGGCGGTGGGAGACATGGCTCGAAGGCCGGATGGAGCAAGGGGAACCAGAGGGGGCCGTGCAAACGCCTACACAAGTCTGGAAGACTTCCTGTAGGAGGAGCCCTCTGTTCCTCCTCATCTCTGGGCCTTGGTACCCAGGGTTCCCTCTGCCTGGCACACCAGGCCTCCCTCCCAGCCACTTCACCCACCCCTGTCCCTGACCCCTTCGAATGGCTTACCGACCTCTATTCCTCAGGGCTGGAGTCTCAGGTAGATGTCTCTTCCTCCAGGAAGCCTCTCCTGACTTCTTCCATCCCTACCCATCCCTCATACCGCATCCTACTCTCTGCCGTAGCTCGAGTGCTTGGCACGATGGAGATGTTTGTCAGATTCCTGGAATAAATGCAGAAATAATCGGATGAGGAGAAAGCTGGCCAGTAGGCAAGGGTGGTACAGGCAAAGCCATCAGCTCAGGCAAAGCTTTAGAAGGAATATTGTAGGGGTGAGAGACGGGGCAGCAGCTGTGGGAGACCCTACAGGAATGACTGGTTGAGGGCAAAGGTGAGACAGGAACCAGGGGCTCCCAGGTTACAGGCTCCTGAGCTGGGTGGGGAGGGCCCTTCACTGAGGCAGCGCAGGCTTGGGGGGAGGTGGGGGCCAGGGGGCAGCTGGATGCTGGGATCGGAGTTCAAGGGTGCCTGGGAGGAAGCCATGAGTGTGGGCAGTGTGGGCACTGCCGGAAGCCCTGGAGCTGGGCTCACCTGCTGGCCCCTCCCTGCCCCTCCCGACCCCTGCCTGCCCTGTTCCATTTCCGGCCCGGAGCCCCCTCCCCGTTCCTCCCCAGCTCTCAGGCTCCTGGGGGCGCTCTCCTCCCAGCCCACCCGCTCTCCCTCACTCTTATGCAGGTCTCACGGGCCGGATGCCAAGCTGCTGGCTGGCGGGGAGGACGTGGCTCCAGGCCCCCTGAGCCTGGGGCAGCTACTGGCGGTGGCCAGCCAGGTCGCTGCGGGGATGGTGTACCTGGCGGGCCTGCACTTCGTGCATCGGGACCTGGCCACGCGCAACTGCCTGGTGGGCCAGGGCCTGGTGGTTAAGATCGGCGACTTCGGCATGAGCAGGGACATCTATAGCACCGATTACTACCGCGTAAGGGTCTGCGGCCCCAGCCCCGCGCGAGCATCCCAACCGCGGACACCTGGATGCCCAGGCCCCGCCCAGAGCCCTTCCCTGCCGGTCGCGCCGCCCTCCTCCTCCTCCTCCTCCTCCTCCTCCGCCTCCCCCCCCTCTGGCGGCGTCCCAGGCTAAGCCCCTCCTAGCTCCTGGGCCCCCGGCGGAGGAGGGTCCGTCTCCGCTGCCCCGGATGAAACGGCACCGTCGGTTTTTCCCGCTTAGCGCTGGGCGAGGGAGCCACGGCCACGTGTTTTTAATGACGGGGCGGGGGCGGGCGCGCGCGCGAGCGGCTGCGCAGGGCGCCCCCAGCGCGTGACGGGCCCGCCGGCCGCCGCCGCAGGTGGGAGGCCGCACCATGCTGCCCATCCGCTGGATGCCGCCCGAGAGCATCCTGTACCGCAAGTTCACCACCGAGAGCGACGTGTGGAGCTTCGGCGTGCTGCTCTGGGAGATCTTCGCCTACGGCAAGCAGCCCTGGTACCAGCTCTCCAACGCCGAGGTCAGCCGCGCCCCGGGCCGCCCCCTTCCGTGCCCCTCGTCCCACCGCTCCCCGGGCACCCACCCTCCTGCGACGCTGCGCTCCCTGCACCCAACGCCGCCCTTCCTTGCGTTTGAGACCCCTCTCCTACTCCCGCCTCCGCTTACTGTCCTGAGCGCGGGCTCCTGGGCGAGCCTCAAAGCGCTTTAGAGATGGAGCCCGACCCCCCTGTAGGGTTGCAGCTTACAGAGCTGATAGGCGTTATCGGGGTGGAAGGGGAGGCGCGGGAAGAGGAGCCCAGCGTGAGAGGGCCTGGCACCGCAGCAGGGGGCCCGGCGGCCGTCAGGGCCTGGGCGGCGCGGCCCTGCCCCCTGCCCGCTGGGCGGCGGAGCGGGCCCCAGGTGCTCCGTCCTCCGGCGCGGCTCTCCCTCCCCCTTCTTGGCTCGCAGCTGTCAGTTTCCATTTCTTCTCCTAATGCAGCCGGCTCCCTGGAGGCGGGTGCGGTGGGGGAGAGGGTTATAGATTTTAATTTTCTCAAGCACTGAGAGAAGGGACGGAATTGGTGCCGCCCACGATCCAGGTCCTCTAATGGGGAGGGAGAGAAGCGGGGAAGGAGGCCCCGGGCCCCTTCAGTCCCCTGAGCAGCCGAGCGGCCTTGGCGGCCCTTCCTGGAGTCGCTCTTTGATCTTTCCCGCTCCCGTTTCTTTTCGGAGGGGCTAGGACCCCACAAGCGGTACCTACAGAAGAGAGAGGATGCGGGCTTGTCCTCTACCTTCAGTGCAAGCCAGCCATTGTTCAGGGCCTTTACCCGCAGCTCCGCTCTCCGTTCTTTTTGCCACCCTGGAGCTGACAGGTGCAGGACCCGCCCCCATCTCCATTCAGCCGCCGACACTGGGCTGTTGGCTTTGGCGACGGCTTTGGCCCCGCCCCTTCCTCCCACCACTTGGCAGGTCTCCCGAGGGTCTCATTCTGGCCCCTCTGGGACCAGTCCCACCCCCAGCCCAGCCTTCCCAGAGTCGAGCCCGCCTCAGTCCTTCTCGTGCTCAGAGTCGAGCGGAAGGGAAGCTCGGGGTCCCTGTGTCCTTTTAGGTTATTAATAGCCAGGAGGCCCAGACGGGCGTTATGGGACCTGCCTGGGGGCCTGGGGGAGGGCAGTGCCGGGCTGGCCTCCGTGTCCTGCCCCAGCCCGGCCCCAGCCCAGGGTGCCCTCCTCTCCCTCCTCCGGTGCCCCCAGGCGATCGAGTGCATCACACAGGGACGTGAGCTGGAGCGGCCGCGTGCCTGCCCCCCGGAAGTCTATGCCATCATGCGGGGCTGCTGGCAGCGGGAGCCCCAGCAGCGGCACAGCATCAAGGACGTGCAGGCCCGGCTGCAGGCCCTGGCCCAGGCACCTCCTGTCTACCTGGACATCCTGGGCTAGGGGCTGCCTGCAGCCACCCCACAGCTCCCGGGCGACCCCGAAGCCTCCGACTCGCCCTCCGCATGCGGGCAGGGTCGAGTGGGGTCTGGGAGGGCGGCGTGCCCTCTGCCCCAGGGAGGGATCCATCGCAGCAATTACATTTATCATCCCTCGGCCGTGTCTTTTGCCCATTCTTGGGATGACGTCGATCAGGAGTGGGGTCTGGGACTCCAGGAGGGTGACTCTCTGGGGCCCGCCGCCGGCCCCTGCTCCGTGCAGCTGTCGCTTCCACTCTGGCTGAGGTTCACCTCCCTGTCCTGAGGTCCCCTGTCCACCTGGCGGAGAGGCAGCCCTGGGCCGAGCCTCCCCGCCTCGGCCCTGACCGCCCGTCTCCACACTGGGTGCTCCAAGGCGAGGCCGGAGCTGCGGTGGGAGGGATGGCAGTTAGTGTCGTGGGGACAGAGCGGAAATGTTGGGGGGGTGTCTTCCCTGCCCGGGACAGAGTGAGCAGATGGTGGGACGGATGGGAGAGCACTCCTGTGCCAGTGCTGCGTGTGCGTCTGCGTGTCTGTGCGTGTGCGTGTGCCCATGCCTGTGTGTGTGCATGTATGCGTGCGTGTGCGTGTGCCTGTGCGTGGGCGTACGCGGGACAGGACCAGGAAGGAGCAGGGGAAGGGACCGTGAGGGAGGCAGGACCCCTTGTCCCCCTCCGTCACTCTTGGCTCACGGTGCTTCGAGGTCAGCACCTGGAGGCTGGGGACGGGATAAAGCCATCTGTCTTTCTCCCTGTCCTGCCTGATGGAGGGGGCGGGGTCTCCTTTCTCTCTCCTTGGAACTTCACTGGCCTTGCTGAGGGGCCAAGGCTTCTGTCGGCACAGAGGCTGAGTGTGGCCCCCACCCCCAGGACCTGGGCCCTGCCCCCATCTCCCTCATCCCAGCAGCCCCCACCCCCAGCCCATCACTTCCAATCACCTGCCCAGCTCCTGCAATAACCCACGCTCCCCACAGCTCCTCAGGGCTAATGGCGTGACTGCTTCATGTCCCTGTGTGCCCAGTCCCCCGCCACCGTGATTCAATCTGGGTCTTATCGTCCCCAGGCCTGGCCCGGTGGTGTCTGCCTCTTGTCTAGGCTGGTTAGTGCTGATGGAGGTCTGGGCAGGGCTGCAGGCTGACGGGTGGGGGTCTGGCAGCTGAGGGCAAGCCCACAGGCCCTCCGCTCCTGCCCTGGGGTGGTGGGGGGTGCTGCTGTGCCACCCCTGTGAGAGCAAGTAGTGTCACCTGGGGAGAAAGACAGGGCGGGCGTCAGACCTGACAGGTGAGCTGGAGACAGGTGCCAAGAGGCAGTGCAGACAGACGGGGGCGGATCCCGCAGACCTGGAGACTCAGAGATGGTAGGAGATGGTGGAGACGCTCAGACGGAGGGACAGAGGGACAGAGGGACAGCCGAGTGGGACGAGCTGCCAAGTCAGTGTCCTGGAGACCAGCATGGACTGTCTCAGTCACACTCCCGCCTCCCCACCTCCTCTGTCCCCAAGCCCAGGGGCCGAGGAGGGGGTGGGACAGCCAGCCTTGGAGACGCAGAGGGGAGAGGCCTTGGGCTCTGAGGTTTGGCCCTGCTGAGCAGGACGGAGGCCATCGCTGGAGCAGAGGGGATGGCAGGCAGGTAGCAGAAGGGCCCAGCAGGCACATGGAGCGTTTCCAAGGTCAAGAGCATCAGGGCAGCAGAGGCTCTTCAGACCACAGCTGGAGGTCTTGCTGGAAAGGCTGGGCAGGCGAAGGGCGATGGGGGGCTCCGCGCACGAGCCTCAGACAGGGAAGGAAAATCCCTGGCGAGCGTGGGGGAGGGAACTGGGGTTCACGGGTGCGGACAGCCCTGAAGCCGGTCACTCTGCCCCCTCGGGCAAGGGTGGCCTTGTCCCGGGTGCTGTGGAGGGCTCGCACGGCACTACTGGCCTCCCCGAGGGACACGCGTGGCACAGCCACGTCACTCTGGCTTGCCCCACACAGCCAGGCGCACGTGTGCAAGAGCACGCACACCCGCAGCCCCCGTGACTCATAGCTGCTGGATTTCCTTGTCACCGATGGTACCCTGTACCCCCCACTGCGGCACACGTCCCCTCCCTGATGGGCACCTCCCGCAATGTCAAGATAACGGGCTGCATCCCACACACAGCGGGCGCTGAGTGCCAGCTGAGGTGGACGCCTGCAGGTCGAGGGAATGGGCCCCTCGGTGCCCCATGGAGAGTGGGGTCAGGGACAGCAATCTGAGGCTCTGGAGACCAGACATCCGGGTCCACCAGGCTGGTGTGGGCCCCTCCCTCCTCCCTCTTGGTTGGAAGACCGAGGCTCAGAAAGGTGGGGGGCACCTAGCTTGTGCCAGCTCCTCCAAGCGTCTGGGAGAGAGGAAGGCAGCGATGCAGGAGCCAGCAGGCCCCCCGGGGCCCCCCAATGGGACTGGCCTCTCTGGAGAACTTAGGGTCCAGGCCGTCCTGACCCCCTCAGCCTTCCCAGGCAGCCCCAGCTCCTTCCTGTCCTGCTCCCTAGAGGCCAAGTTCCCGGCAGAAGGGCAGAGCGCCTGCTCTGGCTTCCAGGAGCAGAGGAGGTGGGGCGCTGGGGCGGCCTGGGGAGCGTGCCCCAGTCCCCCGGAACCCCCAAGGCGGCGAGAGGTCCTAGAGAGAATGCTGGGCTCCGTAGGCACTGTGCCCTCCAGCCGGCTTGCGCCTCTTGCCAAATTCCTAACGTGGCCTTGGACAATGAGGAAGGGGCTGGCAGCCCCCCTGGAGGAGCCAGGAGCGAGGACCCCAACTCTCAGCCCCTGCCAGACTGAGCCACCAGGCAGGCCAGCCCCCAGGAGCGAGCACCTCAGTGCTCTGAGCAGCAGCCCCTCCCTGCCTGGTCCTCCATCCCTAGCCCCATCCCCAGGTCTGACAGCCAACCATGCTGAGACAGGACACTGCAGTGGCTTTGGCTCTGGGACGGTGGGGAGGAAAGAGACCTGGAACCAGAGACCAGACGGGCCAGGGCTGCGGGGAGGGCCTGGGAGGGCAAAGGGGTGTGGAGACAGGGGGGCGTGAGGCAAGGGGGTGTGGAGATGGGGGGGCGGGGCAGCCGCAGCCCACACGCTTTGCTGGGAGCGCTGCCTCTGCCCATCTCCCCTCCACGGGCCCTTCCTCCTCTTCTGGGGCTGGGTTGCCTGGAGAAGCTTCCAGACTCCAGAGCCAGAGGGCCTGAGTCTGCACTTAACAGCTGTGTGATGTCGGCAGGTCACTCAGCCTCGCAGTGCCTTAGTGTCCTCTTCGAGCGGGGACAGGACTGGCCCTGACCTCGCACGGCTGTCGTGAGGTTTGAACCGGTGGCCTGCGTGGAGCTGCTGCAGGGCCCGGCCGGCCTGGGGCGGGGGCCCCGTGAACGGTTGCTGTTTCTGTTACTGCTCCCCATGCCCCCGCCCTCCTCCTGCCACAGCCTTTCTGCCACCCTCCTCCAGGCCCTGGTTTTTGGGGGTGGGGGGCCAGGCCAGCAGGGGCATGGTTTGGGGCAACAGGCCTCACAGAAGAGAAGCTGCTGTCCCCTGGTCCCCAGCGCCCGTCCAGCTGCGGCTGCTCCTGGGAGGACTTGCCTGGCTGTGGAGCGTGTGAGGCGAGGGGCTCTTTCCTGCCTCCGAAGGCTGTGGCTGCAGGTCCCTGGGCTGCCCCACCCACCCCCGTGCAGGAAGAGCCGCCACCACAGAGAGGGCAGGGCCAGAGCACCCCACAAACCGCCCCGTCACTTCCAGCCCCTGACTCCTGATTTTCCTCAGCTCACCTCCTCCTGGCAGCCCTCGGGGATTAGACTCAGAGCTTGGCACCAAGGTCATGAACCCTCACAGGCTGAGTCAGGTCTCTGGCATACTCGTCTGGGGGTGGGAGACATGCTCCCAAGGCCTTCTATCCCGAATCCCTGCGGCCCCTCATTCCCAAGTATCTAGCAGTCCTCCCTGCTCCAGCCCCCCTGCTCCCCCTGGGTCTGAAAGCGTCAGTCTGTTCGGCCTGCCCACTGCAGGTCCTGGCTACCTGGGGCCTGCGGTCAGAGCAATGCAGGCCAGAGGTGGAGGACGAGGGGAGGGAGTTATCCGCATCCTCATCTTTGAGGGATGTCTATTGTGGGGTCTCCAGCCTCACTCGGTCTTATAACGGGACTCTGTGGGGTTGACAGGGGCTCAGGGGAACCTCATGGAGCCACCAGCCCGTACTGTGCCGGGGGCGGGGTTGGGTGGCTGCCTGGGTCTTCTTGAAGGAAGATGCGTGGAGACAAAATTTGGGAGGCAAGGGCCCTGGGGAGCGTGGAGTTAGGACGTCCTGGGTGCGGAGCAGATACAAGGCAGTTGAGGGTGGACCCATTCCGATGCTTTTCCTGACGTCACAACCTGTGTGTGTGTGTGTGTGTGTGTGTGTGTGTGTGTGTGTGAGAGAGAGAGAGAGAAGGAGGGAGGGAGAAGTATATATAGAGAGGAGAGAGAGAGGGAGAGGAGAGAGAGAGAGAGAGAGAAGAGGATATAGGAGGAGAGAGAGAGGAGAGAGAGAGAGGGAGAGAGAGATATATATATAGAAGGAGGATGAGGAAAGAGCAGAGAGGAAGAGGAGGAGAAGAGAGATGTATAAGAGAGAGAGAGAGAGCATCATCATGTGCAGGTGAGCTAGAGAGACCGGAGATGGCAGTGCAGGGGGAGAAGGTGCGGCCCACGACACTTGAGGCTCTGACGCCTCCCCTGCCCTCTCCCTGCACGTGGGGCGGGTGGCGCCTCACTGGGGACTGTGCTGCCCCTTCTCAGCCCGGAGCCACTTCGGTCCCACGTCTGGTTTTGTGTTTGCGCGCGCTAGTGGAGGTTTGTGCTAATCCCCGCTCCCAGCCTGGAGCCAGAAGGGACACAGGCAGGGAGGGGGCCGGGGGGCCTGGCTGTCCTCTCCAGAGTGGCCCCTCTCCCAGCCGGATGCTCTTCAGCCCCTGCCTGACCATCTTCAGGCGCGGGGTCGGTGCACCTCAGAGAGGGAGGTGGGGGGTGTGGGGTGCCAGGCGGGGGATACACCTCCCTTCCTCCCATCACTGTCTTCCTCTCTCCTCTCTTCCTTCGGAAGTGGGGAGCAGGAGAAGCTTCTCGGGCAGGGGTCAGACCTGGTTCCTTGTCCCTGAGGAGCTGGCTTCCCCCTGCTGGGCTGGGAGAGGAGGTAATTAATGACATGGAGGCCAGGAGGGGACAGTGTTCAAGGCTAATGTTGTATTAATCAGGAGCTGGTCCCCAGGAGGGACAGGACTCAGCTGGGGTGAGGGGATGTTGGGGGGGCTCCCGGGACCCAGGAGCTCCTGACTCCTCCCCAGCCTCCCTCCCTCCCTGCCCACGGCGCCTGCCACCCAGCCCTTGCCCGTGTTTTACTGGAAGTCCCTCCTGCTCTCTGCCCTCTGACCTCCTGCCAGGATCCCTCCCCTGGTCCGCTCACCTGGGTGTGTGTGGGGTGGGCAGCCCCCCCGAACTCCTTCCACACTGCCCCTGCCGCGGGCGGGCGGTAAGGCCATCAGGTGATTCCCCAGGCTGTCAGACCTGCCAATTGCCTCTCAACCTCTCCTCATCACCAGGCGCCCCGCGTGACCCCATCCCATATTATTCCCCCTCCCAGACAGCCCCTAAACTGGGACCCAGTTATCTCACAGGAGGGGTCTGGGCTGACATGATTACACAGGCCAGAGTGGGGGGTGGGGCTTGAGTGCCAGGCAGGGCTGGGAGGGGGAGTGGCGGGGGGTTGTGGGCAGATGCAGGCAGAGGCCACCCAGCGGCAGGACAGAGAGGGGGAGGCCAGGCTGGAAGGTGGGCAACCAAGGCGCATGGCTTGTATTTCAGCCCCCTCCTGAAGATCCAGGAGGGCGAGGGAGGGGTGAGCTGGGCGTGCCCCGAGGGCATTGTCGCCCTTGCTGACCGCTTGTGCTGGGCGGGGAGGAGGGGCAGCAGCAGCGATGCCCTGGCCTCTCAGGCTCTCCCGAGAGGACCTCGCTGCCCCTTTGGCTCCTGCCCAGGCCGGCTGCCCTCCCTCTGGCTGCGCCCCCCTGCGTGCGCCTAGTGGGACTGCAGGGGAGACAGGGCGTGGCGGGCGGGTGTGTGTGCACGTCCAGTGTGCGCACGTCCAACCTGATGCGGTATGTGCAGGACAGAGGCCAGCCTCACGCTCAACTCTCCGCCACCTTTCTGGGTGCGGGTGGCCCCCAGCCCTCTCCAATTCCCTCGAGGCCCCTTCCCAGCCCGGAGGGAAGCACCCACGCCCCTCCCCTCCCCCTTAGTGTGTTCTGAGCCCACAAACTCCTGGCGCCTCCGCTGGTCCAGGCCACTGGCACTGCTCACCTAGGCCAGTAGCCACCGCCTCGCTGGTCCCCCTGCTGCCTCCATGCTCCCTAGGGTTTTCAGTGCGACACTCATGTGTGTCAAGCTGAGAGGGGCCACGGCCCTCTGCTCAGAACCGGCTAGCGGCGCCCGTCTCGGCGGGAACGACTCCACGGGCCCCGCAGGGCTGGACACCGCGCGCGACGCCACCGGCCTCCGGCTCCTAGCTCGTCTGGACGCGGCGCGCACCACGGCCTCCGGGCCTCTGTGCGGGCCTTCCCGCTGCCCGGGGTGCCCTGCCCCTGCCCGGGGTGCCCTGTCCCCGGGGCGTGCGTGGCTGCCTCATCCACCTCCTTCGGGTCCTCACCTTTTCGGCGAGGCCGACCCGGACCACCTTTCCCAAACTGCGCCCCACGCCCCACCGTCCTTCCCTGGGGGTTGTCTCTCTTTTTTATACAGCACTCTTCATCGAGCCTCGCGTGCCGACCTTTCTGACTCAGTTTACTCATCAACCCTCCCCCAACACCGCTGCCAGAACGGGAGCTCCGTCTCTCACGGTCCCCATTTAGGCCGGGCCCCGGCGTCACGAAGCCGATTTTGACCGAGCCCCGGTCCTTGAAGGCCTGAGTCTCGGGAGAGGGCAAGTTGAACTTTCAGATTCGGGAGGGGGCAGAGGCTGACGGACGCCCAGCGAGGCGGCCTTGCGCCGAATGCGGAAGGATGACAACACCTGAGCCAGGTGAGGGCGGGGAGATCGCAGAGGCCTCTTCTCCGGTCCTCAGTCTCCCCTGTTGCCCCTTGAAGATGCTGGATCAGGTGACTTCCAAGGCCCCTCTGGCCTCTGACATGCTGCAACTCTATGGTCTTTGGCCTCCGGCCCCGGGCGCTGTGCTCTGGTTTCTGCTGCCCCCTGCTGGAGACTTTTGGTGGCACGTGAATCAGGAAGAGCGGCGTCCACCCTACCTCATCTTCTTTCCTTCCCTTCCTTTCCCAAAGGGGGCGACACCATCCAGTCTGCCCCCCCAACACCTTCCTTCTCCAGCGCCAAACCAAACAACGCTTGCTTGTCTCGCAGATAGAAAATGTTCTCAATACATATTCTCGACGAAGGACTTGAAACCAGAATACATAAAGAATTCATAACGCATAACCCAGCAATCCCGCTCCTAAGTAGCTACCAAGGTAAATGAACACATAAAGGCTTGTACACAAATGTTCGTAGTAGGTTTATTCATAGTAGCCCCCAAATGGAAAATAACCTAGCGCCCATCAACTGGCGTAAAGATAAGTGGGGCTTATGTCCATAGAGCTCAGCCGCCCGAGCGGTCAACTGCTGAAAAGTCTTACTGCGGGACACGGGTGTGAATATACTGTGCGAGCCATTTACACGAAACCTTAGACTGTAGCAACCGGAAGCGGATCGGAGACTTCAAAGGGCCAGGCTTGGGGGTTGAGGATGGAGCTGGGGGTGCAGCCTTAGCAGCAGAGGGGCACAGGGAAGTTTTGGGGGAGAGGAAGATGGCTAAAAAATTTTTTTTGATTGGGCTGGTGGTTACACAGATGAATGCATTTGCCGAAGCTCATCAAACTAAGATATCGAACTAAGTGAAATGAGCCAGACACAGAAGGACAAATACTGTACGGTTCCACTTGGACGAGGGACTCAGAGCAGTCAAGGTCGGGAGACAGCAAGTGGAATAGAGTTTGCCGGGGGCGGGGGGCGGGAATGGGGAGTTTGATAAGGACGGAGTCTGAGTTTGGGGCGATGAAAACGTCCTGGAGCCGGATGGTGGTGACGGCTGCACAAAAATGTTCTCAATGCCACTGAACTGGACACTTAAAAATGGTTAAAATGGTTAAAATTTTATGTTGTGTCTTTTTTACCACGATAAAACAATTTAAAAACTGTCATCGAACTGTACACTTTTAAGTGGGTACATTTTTTATTGTCTGTCAACTATATCACAGTAAATTTTCACAAGCCTGGGGGGGTGGGGGGGGTCCCGTCTCTGTCTTCCCGAGCTGCTGTCGCAGGCGCGCTTTGCAGAGGGGCCCCTGTAATCAATTAGGCCACAGATCTCGGTTCAAATTCCGCTGCGGCCACTTACTAGAGTCCTAACCGCGTGGGACATCTGTCTCATCGTGTAAACTGAACGAATCTCGAGTTAAGGATGAAAGGACGCAGTACCCCTAAAAGGGCTGCTGATGGCAGCAGATGGTACGGAATTGTCTCTGCCCCTCACACCGAGACTGGTAGGGAAAGGTGCCCTAAGAAGGGCAGGGGACAGGCCGCCGACCCCGGGAGCGAGCGCATTGGCCCCGGTCGGCTGTGCCGGGCAGAGGCGGGGACTCGGCGGGAGGCTGCGCCCCGGTGGTCCGGAGCGGCGGGAGCGGGAGGCCCTGCCCCGGCCGCCCGGCCCAGACCCGGCGCGTCTGGAGTGAGGTCGCCTCGTTGTCCGCACTGGCAGGGACGACCTCAGCGAGCCCCCCGCAAGCCCAGCGCGCAGACCGGAGAGGGGCGGCACGAGAGCTGCTCTTCGCGCGGCCCCGCCCCCCCACCCTCACCCCCCTCCGCCCCGGCCCCGCCCCCGCCCGCTTCCCGCCGGGCTCCCGGGTTCCTTGTCCAAACTTCCTGCCGAGGCCGAGCCCCCTCCTTCCTGCCCCCGCCCCGCGCCCCGCCTCGGCTCCGCGCTCTGCAGTCAGGCTGGGGCGCCACGCGGGGAACCCCGCGCGTCCTCCTCCGGGCCACCCTGGTCCCCACCCCAGGCCGGCGGAGAGCTAGGTTCCCCGGGCAGGTGAGCGACGGCGCGACCCCGCTCCGGGAGAGCGTGTGGGCTCCGAGGTCCCCTCCGGACTGGGGTCTGAGCCCCCTGGGCGGTGAGTGGGGACAGAAGCGAAGGGGGGGGCCCGGGGGATGGGGTCGCCATCCATGATGAAGCGACGGGGACACGCCATGCACACGAGGCTGCTTCGCCGGCCCTGCGGGGACTGAACAGGACAGCCACCAGCCGCTGGCCCGTCGGGGGCTGGAGGGGTAGGCGTGCCAGGTCCTCTGCTTGGCCGAGGGGCCGAAAGAGCGCCCGGGGGAGTCACGGCTGCTGGGTCCCATCTGCCCCGCCCCTTACAGCTGTAGGACCCGGGCCGGAGATGTCAGGGCCAGCCTCAGTCTGGCTTCTGAAGGGGGAGGACGAACGCGCGCCCACCTCGGGGTCCTGGCCGGCTGCGCGAGAGCGCGCGCGGTGCCAGGTCAGCGCTGGTCGTCAGGGAATGCCGGAGCAGGGTGCTGGGGAGGGACCCGGCCTTGCTGGTCCCTGGTGCGCAGAGCTTCTCCAGTTTTCAGGACTAGGAAGTGGACCGAAGACCCCAGGCACTTGAGCCCTCAGAAGGCGGGTCAGCTGGGGATGACCCCGGGTGGGCTGCGCCAAGGCTGGAGGGCAGGGGGGGGTGGGGCCCGCTCCGGCCTCCCCTAGTGGACTCTGCTTCCCCCGCCTTTTATGAGTGGCCTCTCCCGGGGCTGGGCTGTGACCCCAGTCCCCGGGGACGGGAACAGCTTGTGCTGGCTGGAGGTTCCCAGGCTCGGCCAGACTCGGCTCCAGACAGGACCCAGTGAGGGCTCAGCTCTGAACTCTGGCCTCAGCTGGGCCTGGGGACTGGGAGCTGTTCCCTGAACCCCACCCCACCCCAGTTTTTGATATGGGGCCCGTGTGTGAGCCAGGGTGTGGGGGCAGCCCTCCTGTGCCTGTCCTCTGCTGCTGCCCGTCCCACTTCTGAGGCCTTGTAAAGCCCACCAGGCTGGTGGCCGGCCTGCTGGCCGGGAGGCGAAGCCTGCGGTTGGCATGTTTCCCCACTGCCCCCCGCTCCCTATCAGACCCTCCCAGAAGAGGAAATGCTCCCAGGCTGTGCCGTGCCCGGCGGGAAGCCCGGGTAGATACAGGTCACTGGCCGCTGCCCGTCCCCTCCCCCCGCCCGCTCCCGCTGGCAGAGCCGAGGCCAGGCCTGGCCTCCAGCAAGGGCCCCCAGCCTCTTCTTCTGGGGCCCTGAGGAGGAGGGCTCCTGGGGTGCGGGAGCAGCCCTAACTCGGGGAGGTGTTGGCACCACTCCCGGCACAGGACGTTCAGGAGAAGCCAGCAGGAGGAGGGGACAGGCAGGGTGGACAGACAGACGGACGGAGATACAAAGACACAAATATGGAGACAGGCTGAGCCCCAGAGACTCCTGGGAACGACGCAGCCCAGAGGGGAAAAGGCCGAGGCAGAGAGCAGAGCAGGGCCCAGAGGGAGCACAGGAAGCGGGGGCGACAGGGGGCAGGACGAGACTCAGGCGAGGACTGCGCCGCCCCCCCCCCCCTGAGGCTGGCTGGCAGCCTCTGGCAGGCACCCGCGCTCCTGGGTTTTCCTCATCCACTGGGGGGGGGGCGCACCTTCGTTCTAGGGCTGCTGAGAGAAGGGGTGGGACCTGCCCACAACCCACAGCTGACAAGGGCGGGAACCGGCGTGACCGGGGTCCCCGGAGAGAAGCGGGGTGGGTGGGCCCTGGGCCTCCTGGGCGCCCTTCCCCGCCTCTGCCTCCCACCCGCCTGGAGCCTGGTCCCAGGAGGAGGCGTGGTGGGCAGGAGAGGCGGGCACCCCTCCTCTTCAGGTGACTCGCTGGCTCCACCCCGCAGGAACCCCGAGGCCAGCCCTGAGGAGTTCCTGCCCGAGGTCAGGGGGTCAGGTCTGGAGCCGCCTTTCACTCGGTAGGTGCGGTGCCGGCGATGTTGGAAGTTCCTTCCGGCTCCGCCTTCCCGCCTCTCGCTGACACTGTGCCGGGGATGCCACAGCCTCCAAACCGCCCTCCCTCGGTCCCCTTGCCTGCAGAGTGAGGTCCAGGCTACTGGAGTTGGGAGGGACCTCGGCGCGTGCCCATCGCTCCACGGCCAGGCACCCCAGGTGCGTGCGTGTGGGTGCTGGCGGTGCGGGGGACATGCGCCGACCCCACGAGCTCCATGCCGGTGGGGAAGGTGGTCCTTAACAAAAATGTCATGGCCATGGGGTGGAGGGGATGTTGGGGGGCCGCCGACCCGCTAGTGGAGCCTCGGAGAGGAGGAAGCCTGAGCGGGGGGAACCCAGCCTGTGGGAGCCCAGACTCACAAACTGGCAGTCACGAGATGGGGTTCCGGCTCCTGGTCAGCCCGTCAGACTCGGGGTGCTCCAGCAGCTGTGAACTGCTGGCTTGGCCTGGAGTAGCCTCTCCTGCCCCAGAGGGGACACTGGTGCTGACCTTTGCCTGGGGTCTCCAGAAGAGTTGGTACATGCCTAGTTCAGAGCTGGCCTCGGGACAGGATTGGGGTCTGGAGGTCCCTGTGTGACGAGGGCGGGAGGAATGGGTGAGGCCTGGTGTCCTCAAAGGGGCCACCAGCCTGGAAGGGCAGGTAGGGCCGGGGCATTCGGGGTGGCCGGGCACAGGCGGCAGTGTCGTCAGAGGGGGTGCAGGCAGTGGGCTGTCTCTGTGATCACAGTGCAGTGGCAGAGGCCACGGGGCTGGACCCCAGGGGTCTGGGCCCTGGGCCCCCTTCCTTGTCGGGGGGCCCAGAGGGCATTAGGGAGGGTGGTGGCTGGAGCAGAGCTGTGCTTTCTGGGGGTGTCTTGGGTGCAGGTGATGAGCACCCATGGGTGGGGGCCAGAGGGGAAGGAGCTGCCCGTGGCCTGTGTCACCCAGGGGACCACCCTCCACCCACTGCTTTGGTATTTGAAGCAGAGTTGAGTCCTGTGTTTGCCTCTGACACCTGAGACCCCGTGGTCTAGCCAGGGAAGTGGGGTCGGAGGTCACCAGCACGGCGGGAGGGGGCGAGGGTCGGGCTGGCCCCGGCACCCACCTCCGGGAGGCTTGGCGTGGATGTTTGGTGACTCAGACCCCTGAGCTCCGCTCTTTCCTGATGAGTAAACAGGTCGGGTAGGGGACCCTCAGCTTCTGTTTCCTGAGCGACAGAACACAAGGCCGGCCCCTCACCCCTGCCCCCTTCCCGCCCGGCCCCCGGCTGGCCGGCAGGCTTCCTGTTCCTCCATCCGGCAGGCTCGCCCGGCCGGCTGGCTGGCGGGGCCGCTGCGCGGTGTGAGCGAGTGAGCACACGTGGACCCCGAGGCGTGGAGCAGAGCGGCGCAGGCCCTGGCAGGGCCCGGTCAGAGTGTGTCCCGCGTGGGACAGAGAGGGGTCCTCGGACTGGGATCTCGCTGCTCAGTGGGGGGCACAGTGGGACCCTGTCTCCGTGGCAAAGAGAATTAGGAAAGGGAACAGGGGAGCAGACACAGACAGCGGGGTGACCTCGGCAGCCGAGCCCCCGCCCCTTGTGTGGGTGCTGCTGGGGGGGTGTCCCTTTCACCCCGGAAGGCGGACCCCGAGTGGTGGGCGGACGACATGACCGCGTGGCCCCTGACAGCGTGCGGTATGGGCGAGGAGCGCGGGCAGAGGCAGCGGGGGACCCAGAAGCTGTTGCAGGAAGGGAACAGAGGCAGAAAGTGGGGTGTCCGGTGAAGACAAGACGAAAGGTGAAGGGAAAGAGGCGGGGAGCCCTAACCCGGGTTCCGCTTCTGCGTGGACTCGTGTCCCCTGCCCGCCCTGGGCCGGAGGCTCTGTCCCGGGCCCCCCGTCCCCGTGCTGGTCCTGGTACTTTCCCATTTTACAGACGAGGAAGTAGAGGCTCGCAGGGCCTGAGGTCACACAACTTGCGACGACTCTCAGTCCTGGGACCCTTAGGCTCTGAGACGGGAAGGCAGGGGGAGGTGGGGACGGGGGAGAGAGGAAGACGGGGCCACGGGACCAGGCAGGCAGAATCCAGGCGACCCGCCTGTCAGCTGTCTTTGGCCTGAAGAAGTACCTGGCGGGCAGCCCATCCTTCTGGGCAATCGGGGTTCTTGGGGAGCCCGGTTCCTCCCGCCTCCACTTCCTTTCTCTCTGTCAGCATCTAAGGCCCCATCCCTACTCCTGGATCATCCCGGGAGTTCTTTGGGAAAGAAAAAAACAAGAAACCGCTTTTCCTGGAATGAATACCCGAGGGGGCGCGGGGGAGCGAGGCAGACCTCCGTGCTGCCTGAGCACGCTGCGTCCAGGCTCCGGGCGCCTGTGTCCGAGCCCACTGGTTAGTCCCCACGGCACCCTAAGAAGGGGACACTGTCCCCTTCACAGCAGAGGGGCCGAGAGCTGGCGTTCACGGTCACAGCCAGGCTCGAGCGGGCTGGGAGGGTGCAGGGCTCAGGGGGGCCCTTGGCCCCCCGCCTCCCAGAGAAGAGGGGCTGGGAGGGCTGGTGGGGAAGTCCCCCTCCCTGTCTCACTCTGCTGTCTGCCGTCTGTAGACTGTCCCCTGTCCGCTGGGAGCTCTGCCCGGCCAGTCCCAGCTCCTGGGGCTCCCGGCTGGCCACGGTCAGGCTGGAGGAGAGCTGGGCCGGGTGAGCGGGGCAGGGTGAGTGGGGAGGGTGAGCTGGGCCGGGCCTGCGTGGGCCGCGAGGCCTCGGGGGGCAGGGAGGCTGGGGGCCTGGCCAGGAGCCCAGATGCTTTGCATCTCGAGGTGGAGGGTAGAGAAGTGTCAGCTCGTTCTCAACTGTAAACACATCCCGGTTCCCACGCCTCTGATCTGTGTTCTCGTGCAGCCCCCACCCCCCGCTTCTCCTGCCCGCCCCTGCCAGCACCCACTGCTCCCCCAACCCCGCCTCCCTGCGACCCAGGCCACTAAGAATCGATGCAAAGCCCTGGGATTGCGGTCTGGGCTCCAAACAGACGGGAGCCCTGGGGAGGCTCCCGCCAGCAGCCTGGGTGTGGGTCTCAGCTCTGATAGCCCTGGCTGTGTGGCTTTGAGCAAGTGGCTTACCCTCTCTGTGCCCATTTGCTTATCTGTAAAATGAATAATACCAGCGTGGACCGATGGGGGCCTAAAGCAAGGCGGCCTGTGGAAGTCGCTCGGAGCCTGCCTCGCTCGACACGGCAGCCAATGCGTGGGGTCACGTCATCGTGCTTGTGAAGGGGGTGGAGTGGGGAGGAGGGGTCTGCCTGAGGGAGGGGCTGCGGAGGGGCTGGGGCACGCCTCAGGCATTGGTCTGGTAGCCCCTCGAGGGGCACGTGGACTCACGGGCCGGTGCCGCTGGACTGGAGGGTCTGGGAGAGACTGGGCCTCAGGAGCTGGGGCCGAGGGGGCAGCCTGGGAGGCCCAACCTGGGGGGCTGGGCGGGGGCTCTGGGCTCCGTCCTCGGGGCCGAGCTGTGCAGGCCAAGCCCTTCCGTTCCCCGCTGACCACCCACCGGTCTCCCACCCCACCCTGGCTTCCAGCCCCTCTGCTGACCAGCTGCGGCTTCCCCGGCCTGCAGCCTTCCCCCGAGGCGGGAAACAGAATCTCCCCACCCTCCAGCCGGCACCCCGCAGCCGGAGAGCCCACCCCCCGTGTTAGGGTCCAGCGCCCTCGCCGCCCACCTCCACCCAGGCCTGTGTGCAGGGGGACCATTTCCCCAGAAGTGGGTGGGGAGGGGAATGGTGGGAGGGGCACTCTGTGGCCCCGCCTCCTGCACCTCAGCACCCCCACCCCTCACCCCCGCCTTCCAGCTCACCGTGGCCTCCAGCTCCAGGGACAGACCCAGGCCACGGCAGCCTGGGGTCCCGGCGTGTCTGGAGGTGAGTTTCACCCCGGGGCAATCCTGGACCCAGACAGACTGGGGTCCGATGCAAGGGCGGGGGCTGTGCCAGGGCCACAGCGGGTCCCGCAGGAGTGAGGCCGGGCCATGCTGAGGGGTGAGGGGCAGCCGTGCGGAGGGCGCAGGGCCCTGGCTTGGCTGCTGGGTGCTTCAGGGAGAAGTGAGAGGTCAGCTGGGGGCAGGCAGGGCAGCCTGGAGGCGGGCACTGGGGCTGGGGAGGCAGCTGGAGCAGGGCAGGGCCGAGGGGGTTGTTTGGAGACGATGGAGAAGGAGCCAGCCATGTTTGGGGGGCGATGGGGGCGTGTGTGGGTGGAACCCTCCGAAGGATACTCCTGACTGTGGCCTGGTCCCCGAAGGCAGGCTGAGTCCCCTCCTTACCCACTCAGAGTGAGCCACAGGGACAAGCGCCTGGAAAGGGGCTTCTGGCCCTGAACCCCTGCCCCGCCTTCTGAGCTGAGGGCCGTGGGAGGATGGAGCCACCCCACTCCCTGCTGCCCGCCCCCCACGCACACATCCTAGCCGGGCTCCACTTCCTGTTCTCAGGCTCCATGTCCTGAGCAATGGGACTCCCCGCCACCACACTGTCTGCGCCCCCCTCCCCTGGCCCTAGGGCCTGTCACCCTGCTCACCTGAGGTTCCCAGACCCCGTGACGCCACAGAGGCCTGGTGGGTCACTTGTAGTGAGTTCGTGGGAGCTGAGCCCGAGGAGGAAGCACAAAGGCAAGGTGGAGCTGGGTCCCCAGGGAGCTGCGGGTGTGGGGGGGGCGCTGCCTGTGGGAGCCCAGCCCAGCCCAGCCCAGCAGGAGCAGCGCCCTGAGGGCTGACTGGGGGACACCCAGGGAGACGGGAAGTCATTGAGGACATCTGTCCTCCAAGACCTGGGGGCAACGAGCACCGTCCAGAGGAGCCGAGACCAGCTGTAGGGACCCTGGGCATGTGTGGGTGGCGGGACGGGTGGGGCCAGGCAGCAGGCATTCCAGAGATGGGGGTGCCGATGGCCCACGCCCCCACCTTTCTGCTAGGGAAAATCATAAGCAGATGTGGGCTCCTCAGGGGGCACAGAGTGAACCGCCAGAGGTTTAGGAATTTTGAACACGAAACCTGACACCTCAGGCACGGGGGCGGCCATGCAGGAGCTCAGCTTCCCTGACCTCTGGCAGAAGACTCCAGGTCCCCACCGCCCTCCTACCCAGTGGGCGAGGCCAGCGGGAGGTGGTGCGGCTCGCTGAATCTGAGGCCGGGGAGGGGGGGGGTTGCCTTGGTGTGGCCAGGTGGGGGCCTCGGTAAGGCCGGGTGGGGGCCTCGGTGAGGCACCTCGGTGAGGCTGGGTGCAGTGGTGCCCGGCAGGTGCCTCGCAGCCGGCTCCGGGGTGTGCGTGGGCGCCGCCTGCTTCCCGGCGTTTGCCGGTGCCCGCGGCGCAGGTGCCCCCTGCCTGGGTTTGATGGGGGCTCTTCCTCTAGCTGCGCCCAGGTCGGGAAGCTTCCTTCCTGACCGCTCCGGGCTCCAGCTTCACACCCAGGGGACGGCGGGGGAGGCCCTGGGCTGTAGAGGCACGGTCAGGGCTCGGGCACTAGGATGGTGGGGTGGCCGGGGGGCGGTCTGTGGTAGGGGTCGGGGAGCAGAGCGGAGGCGGGTGGCATAGGCTGGACCTTGCGGGCGCGTGTGGAAGAGGAGGGAGCAAGATGAGACAGGCGCCCAGTGACGGGGTGCGGGGAGACGGGGCGCAGGGGGCGCAGCTGGGGGGCCGAGAGGCAGCAGCCCGCGCCCTCCTGACACCCCGCTCGGGTCTCTGCAGTGCCCTCGGCAGCCATGCCGCAGGCCTCGGCCGTGTCCGCGCCGCTGTGCTCCCTCCTCCTCCTGGCCCTGAGCCCGGGGCTGGCTGGAACCCTCAGCCCCAATGACCCCAACACCTGCACCTTCTGGGAGAGGTGAGAGGGGCCCCTGCTGTGCCCCGAGCCCCCCCCCGGCCTCCCTCTGGGACCCTCCCACCCCCACCTCCCTCCGCTTCTGCTTTCTCCACTCCCTCCATGGGCCGCCTCGGACTTGCTCCCGGCTCTGGCCCTGTCTGTCCATCCTTCGCCACTTGGGCGGCTGGTGCAGGACAGAGCGCAGGGCGGGGCGGGCAGGGGGCCAGCCCGGCGGGAGCCGAGGGGCCAGGGCAGGGGACTAGGCCAGCACAGGCCGCACCAGCTGGGCCGCAGTCCGCTCCAGCGCCACTGCCCTGCCTGGGGTGAGGAGAAAAACGTGGCAGGTCTGGTCCCCCAGGGCGAGAAGGGGGGTGTCCCAGGCATACGCCAGTTCTGGGAGGATCCCTTCAGATGGCGGGAGCAGGTGGGGGTCCGCCCGAGGCCTGGGGAGCAGGCCCCGACGTGGAGGTGGCGAGCCCCCCCCAGCACCCCCTGGCCCTTCCCCACAGCTTCACCACCAGCACCAAGGAGGCCCACTCCCGCCCCTTCAGCCTGCTGCCCCCCGAGCCCTGCGACCGGCCCTGGGAGAACCCTGACACCTGCCCCCGGCCCACGTGAGTGCCCTGACCCCGCTGTGGGCAGGTGGCTGCAGCCCGGGTCCTTCCCGGCTTTCTCTTCTCCGGCCCGTCAGGGTTTGAGGAAGC
Organism: Pteropus medius; assembly: GCF_902729225.1. Taxonomy (NCBI): domain Eukaryota; kingdom Metazoa; phylum Chordata; class Mammalia; order Chiroptera; family Pteropodidae; genus Pteropus; species Pteropus medius. The sequence goes on along the minus strand of NW_024343159.1, from coordinate 849,164 downwards.
AGCCGGCCTCGGACACTCAAGGCCTGGGGTGTGTGGGATGCGCTCCGCATCCCCCCAGCCGGGCGCTGGCAGGGCCTGGCCTCCCCGGTGCCACAGGCAGGGACACTGAGGGCCTGTCCGGCCTCCCCAGGGTGGTCTACAAGACCGTGTACCGCCAGGTGGTGAAGACGGACCACCGAAGGCGCCTGCAGTGCTGCCAAGGCTTCTACGACATCAGCGGCGTCTGCGTCCGTGAGTCCCGCGGCCGGCTCTGCCCAGGCCTGCCTGTGCCCGCGGGGAGGGGGTGCTCCTCCGCCCTCCCCCCACCTCGTTGTCCCTGGGGACACAGCCGCCAGCTCCTCCCTCGGCTCCCCTCTCCTGGTCCCTCTGTGCCTGGGCTGCCTGTCTCCCCGCTGCGGGTCTGCGTCTGCCTGTCTCCCCGCTGCGGGTCTGCGTCTGCCTGTCTCCCCGCTGCGGGTCTGCGTCTGCCTGTCTCCTCGCTGCGGGTCTGTGTCTGCCTGTCTCCGTCTCTGTCTCTCTGTTGCTGTCTCTGACTTGTCTCTGCCCGGTCTCTCCTGCCCTCCGCCTCCCATACCATGAAACCCCCAGACCTGCTCTGCCGCTCACCCCTTTTCTCAGCCCTGGCCCGTCACCAGGCCCTGCGGGGACTCCTGCTGAGCGTGCCCCACCCTAGACACCCCCCACTCCGGACAGCAGCCACTTCTAGTCACTGCCTGAGGAGCCCTGTCCCGTTTTCCCATGGTGCCTCGAGAACCTCGCAGGGAGGGGCTGGGGGCAGGAACCTCACGGTCTCGTCCAGCTGGGCCCTCAGCAGGTGCCCCTCAGTCCTGTGAGAAGCTCTGTGGGGCGTGCCGGTCCCCGGTGGGGGAGGGGGACAGGCTCAGGCCTTGGAGGGTGGAGGCGATGGGGGTGCAGGCGCCTCGTCACCCTGCCCCCTCTGCCGCAGCACTTTGCGCCAACGAGTGTATCCATGGCCGCTGCGTGGCGCCCGGCCACTGCCAGTGTGCACAAGCCTGGCGAGGTGACGACTGCTCCAGCGGTGAGTGGCCGGTGGCCGCGGGACCCTGGCACAGCCTCCTCACCGGCACGCGGGTGCCTGCGACCCCAGGCGGTCACCCACCAGAACCCCGCTGCAGCCAGCCGCCTTCCCCAGAGATAGCGTGCAGGGTTTGGGCCAAAGTCCCCCACGGGCGTACATGCGGACAGGGGACAGAGACGTGTGGACTGGGGGCTGTGGGTCGAGGCCCTCGGTGACCCCCTGCCACTCCCTCGTCTCACAGCATGTGCCCCAGGAGTGTGGGGACCGCAGTGTGACAGGCCCTGCAGTTGTGGCAACGGCAGCTCCTGTGACCCCAAGAGTGGGGAGTGCTCCTGCCCGCCTGGCCTGCAGCCCCCGCACTGCCTGAAGCCCTGCTCCCCTGGCCGCTACGGCCCCGCCTGCCAGTTCAGCTGCCACTGCCACGGGGCCCCCTGTGACCCCCGGACTGGAGCCTGCTTCTGCCGCCCAGAGAGAACGGGGCCCAGGTGTGTAACGGGGACAAGCACGCTGACGGGGCCGCACACGCAGGACCACACGGGGGCATGGGGGGACTCAGACGGGGCCCCAGACGTGGGGGTGGCATCCAGCGGCCAGGACCCAGAGTCCCCGCTGCGCCGCTCACCGGCCGGCGGTCGTGAGCCGGACGCTGACGGATCTTGCTTCCTGTCTGTGCGATGGGGACGATGGGGACCGTGCTGCACCCAGCAGGGTCGCTGTGTGTCACAGGGCGGGGCCGAGACGGGGTGCAGGGGTGCAGGGAGGCACAGCGCGAGAGGTGGAGGTGGAAGCCTGTGGGCTGTCCACCCCGCGACTGGGCGGTGCTAGGTGTCCTGCCATCCCCCGGAAACCTTTGCCTGACCCGGAGCCCTGAGGTCAGGCCTGCCTCGCCGAGGGCCTGCGGGTGGCCGGCCAGCCTCGTGGGCAGTGGGGAGGCACGCACCGACCGTGCCTGCTCTGCCCGGCAGCTGCGAGGTGTCCTGTCACCAGGGCACTGCCGGCACCCTCTGCCCCATCACCTCTCCTTGCCACAACGGGGGTGTCTTCCTGGCCGCCCAGAATTCCTGCAGCTGCCCACCTGGCTGGATGGTATGAGGGTGGGGCCTGGGGGTGTGGGGCGGGAATCTGGGGACCAGTCTGTGGGTGGCTCTCCACGGGGGCTCCGAGGAGCACGTATGTGAGGGGTGGGATCTGTGGGCTTGGAGAGGTGCCAGGGCTCTGGATCCCCGAGAATCAAAAGGGTCCTGTGTGTGGGGGGGTGTTCCAGCAGGCGCCTTCAGCTCTGTGGACCCCTCACCCCACAGGGCACCATCTGCTCCCTGCCCTGTCCGGAGGGCTTCCATGGACCCAACTGCTCACAGGAATGTCGCTGTCACAACGGTGGCCTCTGCGACCCATTCACTGGGCAGTGTCACTGTGCTCCAGGCTACACTGGGGACCGGTGAGTGGCCTTGGTGCGGGCTGGAGCGGCGGGGGCGGGCTGGGGGCGGGCGGGGAGCGGGTGGGCGTGGCCGGGGCGGGGCCGGGCTCACTGGGCGCGGCGCCCAGGTGCCGTGAGGAGTGCCCCGTGGACCGCTTCGGGCAGGACTGCGCAGAGATGTGCGACTGCGCCCACGGCGCGCGCTGCTTCCCCCGCAACGGCGCGTGTCTGTGCGAACACGGCTTCGGCGGGGACCGCTGCGCCGAGCGCCTCTGCCCCGACGGCTTCTACGGCCTCGACTGCCAGGCGCTCTGCGCCTGCGACCCGGCGCACAGCCTCAGGTGGGCCGTGGGACCCTGGTCAAGGGCTCAGGAGGCCAGTGGGAGAGGCCTTCCGTGTGAAGCCGCCGGAGTCACGAAAAGCGCCGGGGGCGCATCCAGGGGTGGGGCCGCTGTCACCGAAGGGAAAGGAGGGCGGTCCTGGGAAGGGCAGGGGGGCGGGGCGCCCTCGGAACCGCGCCGAACCTCCCTTCCGGCCCCCGCCTCGCCCGCAGCTGCCACCCGATGAGCGGCGAGTGCTCTTGCCGGCCGGGCTGGGCCGGCCTCCACTGCAACGAGACCTGCCCGCACGACACGCACGGGCCCGGCTGCCAGGAGCACTGCCTCTGCCTGCACGGCGGCGTGTGCCAGCCCGACAGCGGCCTCTGCCGGTGCGCGCCCGGCTACACGGTGAGGCGCGCCGCGCGCCCGGGGCGGGGCCCGGGGCCGGACGGCCGCGCTGACCCTCCGCCCCGCCCCGCCCCCGCCGGCAGGGCCCGCACTGCGCAAGCCTCTGCCCGCCCGACACTTACGGCGTCAACTGCTCCGCGCGCTGCGCCTGCGAGAACGCCATCGCCTGCTCGCCCATCGACGGCTCCTGCGTCTGCAAGGAAGGTAACGCGGGGGCCCCCCCAGGGCCGGGCCCGGGGCGCAGGCTGCGGGGGGTGAGGGAGGGACCAGGGGGCGGGGCCGGGGCGGGCAGGCTGCGGGGCGAGGGAGGGGGCGACAGCCGGCGGTGGGAAAGCCGCCGGGCGGCTTCCTTCCTGCCATCTCCGCTCCGCTTTTTCTCCGACTGCGAAAGTCCCACTCGTCCTAAGAAACCTGCGGCCTCCAGTCCCCACTCCTCCCTGCCGTCTTACACCTGATCCGGATCACGCAGTGTTACCTGCCAGGGCCTCTATCAGCTTTGGGGTTGCTGCCGCCCCGTTTATTGTGCAGAAGCGGCAGCCACGACCCAGAAGGGGGCGCGTGGCCGCAGCCATTTAGCCGTCTGCTCCACAGCTTACGTCCGCGTCTCCTGTGCGGGCGGCGTGAGCACCGCACTCCGCCCCGCGCCCTCCTCGCCCCGCCCCGCCCCGCCAGCTCAGAGCCTGGCACAGCCGATGCACAGTGTGCGCTGGCTCAGGATGGGAGCCGGGTCCCGTGCCTACTTGCAAGGTCCCTCTTCCAGGTTGGCAGCGTGGGAACTGCTCTGTGCCCTGCCCGCCTGGAACCTGGGGCTTCGGCTGCAATGCCAGCTGCCAGTGCGCCCACGAAGCAGCCTGCAGCCCCCAAACCGGAGCCTGTACCTGCACCCCTGGGTGGTACGGGGCCCACTGCCGGCTCCCCTGCCCGGTAAGTGCCCACCAGTCTGCCTGCCTGGGGGAGGGGAGGGCATGGCAGCCCCCTAGCTGACCACTCCCCCTCACTCCCTCTCCAAGAAGGGACAGTTTGGTGACCGCTGTGCCAGTCGCTGTGACTGCGACCACGCTGATGGCTGTGATCCTGTTCATGGACGTTGCCAGTGCCAGCCTGGCTGGATGGGTGAGCGTTCTGGGTGTCTAGGCCCCAGCCCCACTGTGGAGTGGGGGTGCTCAGAAGAACCCCTATGGATGGGTGAGTGTGGGGCAGGCTCACCCGTCCTCTCTCCCCCACAGGTACCCGCTGCCACCTGCCCTGCCCTCAGGGCTTCTGGGGAGCCAACTGTAGCAACACCTGCACCTGTAAGAATGGAGGCACCTGCATCCCTGTGAACGGCAACTGCGTGTGTGCACCCGGCTTCCGCGGCCCCTCCTGTCAGCGATGTGAGCCCCCCCCGCGCCCCCCCTGCTGCCGGCAGGATGAGCGAGCGGTGCGGGCAGCGCAGTGTCCACGCCGGCAGCCCCCGCTCTACCACCTTTGTCTCTTCTGTCTTTGGGCCAAGGAGACAGTGGGGGGATCCAGGGCTAGTTGAGGGGTTGGCACCTGCACCCCGTCACCCGGAGCCCCTCCCCCCAGCCTGTCAGCCTGGCCGCTATGGCAAACGCTGCGTGCCCTGCAAGTGCGCTGACCACTCCTACTGCCACCCCTCGGATGGGACCTGCCACTGCCTGGCTGGCTGGACTGGCCCCAACTGCTCCCAACGTACGTAGCACCTACCGGGGGCTCGCGTGGCTGGTGTGCGTGCCCGGAGCTGGGCTGTGGCTCGAGGCTTCTGTCCCGGGCTCCGCGGCATAGAAGCCTGTGGACCCAGCTTGAGTCGTTCACTCAGTCGTGTAAACGCTACAAACACTGGGCATTGCCGCCCCGCTGGGTGCTGAGGGCGCAGCAGTGAACGGGCCAGGAAACCAGCTCCGAGGGAGCCCGGGAGCGTGTGTGTGGGGGTGGAGGCGGCGAGCTCAGTTTGCAGTATGTTCTCTTTTGTTTCGCGTTTTTCAATTTACTTACATGTGGCTTCTCTTCCACATAAATGTTTGAAAAACAGCATAGAAAATTAGTCAAAAAAAAAAAAAAAACGTTTGGGAAGGGGAGCTGAGAAGCCGCAAGTCCGTGAGAGGCTGCGTGCAGGCTCCTCAGTGGGCAGGGCGGGAATCCTCCGGGTGGAGGGCTCTTCCACGGCATTCAGTAACAGCTACTGTTGGATTATTTGCTGACGTCAGATACGCAAAAGTTATGCCTTAAATAGTATGGATGCTTACTTCGTAGTCCAGAGCTGTGCGGTGTGCGTGGTTTGGAAAGCTTTTGCCGTCTGGCTCTGCCACGTTGTTCTGAGTGGCTTTAGATGGCCAGGCGCAAACGTTCAGTGGGCGGCCGGGCACGTGGGTCTGCAGATCAGCATTCGTGAGCCGAATGTTGCTCAGCGCCTTGGTGTCCCATCGCCGAGGGGAAGGTTCCAGTGATGCTGGGGGCCGGGAGTGCGTCGGGGGTGGGGCTGGCTGGCCTGCCAGACGGGCGCCTCGTCTCTTGCAGCGTGCCAGCCGGGACACTGGGGAGCCAGCTGCGCCCAGCTCTGCCGCTGTCACCACGGCGGGACCTGCCACCCCCAGGATGGGAGCTGTTTTTGCCCCCCAGGCTGGACCGGACACCTCTGCCTGGAAGGTACCAACAGAGGGGAGCTCCATGGTCCTGTCCCCGAGTTAGCTCTAGCCCAAGGAGGGGACCGTACTGTCCTGGCGACTTCTGACCTGCCTGCCTCCCTGGCTCTCTCCCAGGCTGTACTCCAGGGACGTTCGGTGCCAACTGCTCTCAGACATGCCACTGTGGCTCCGGAGAGAGGTGCCACCCAGAGACCGGGGCCTGCGTGTGTCCCCCCGGGCACAGTGGTGTCCCCTGCAGGATCGGTGAGTTTCCTAGGCCCCATAGTCTCTGGGGAACAAGGACACAGGGACCTGCCGGGTCTCTGCCAGGATCTAGGCCCCTCGTCTAGGGAGTTTCTCCCATGTACACCCCAAGCTCACCAGCAGAGGCAAGACACTGTCCTGACTGCCCACCCCCCACCAACCAGGAAGCCAGGAGCCCTTCACCATGATGCCGACCTCTCCAGTGGCTTACAACCCGCTGGGGCCGGTGATCGGCGTTGCGGTGCTGGGGTCCCTGGTGGTGGCCCTTGTGGCGCTGTTCATCGGCTACCGCCACTGGCAGAAAGGCAAGGAGCACCAACACCTGGCTGTGGCCTACAGCAGCGGGCGCCTGGACGGCTCTGAGTACGTCATGCCAGGTGAGCTGGCCTGGGGCAGGGCACACCTACGAGCGGCTGGCTCACAGGCACAGGCTCCTGCACCCTTCCCTGGCCCCGGGAGGTGGGCAGCGCAGAGCTGGACGGAGGAGGAGTTCAGAGGGGCCGCCAGGCCTGTCTGACCGGGCAGGTCGCCCGGCGCCCGTGTCTGTTCTCACAGATGTCCCTCCCAGCTACAGTCACTACTACTCCAACCCCAGCTACCATACCCTGTCACAGTGCTCACCTAACCCCCCGCCCCCCAACAAGGTCAGTGCTGGGGGAAGGGTGCCCTGCGGGGGAGGGGGGCTGACCCGCGGCTCTGGGAAGCTCCATCGCTGTCCCCTCCCATCAGATTCCCGGCGGTCAGCTCTTCGCCAGTCTCCAGGCCCCCGAGCGGCCAGGCGGAGCCCATGGGCGCGATAACCATGCCACCCTGCCCGCCGACTGGAAGCACGGCCGGGAGCCCCCTCCAGGGCCTCTGGATGGGGGTAGGAGCCCGGAGGCCAGGGTCCCTGGTGAGGGGGGCCGTGTGCAGCCCAGTGTCCTGCTCCATTGGAGTGTGTGTCTGCAGAAGGGGTTCTGGCCCAGTTCGAGGAGGCTGGAGCCGGGAGAGGGGACGGGAGGTCTGACCGTGTGTTGCCTCCTCCTCCTCCTCAGGCAGCAGCCGCCTGGACCGACGCTACAGCTGTAGCTACAGCAACAGTGACAGCCTGGGCCCCTTCTACGGTAAAGGTTTGGCCTGGGGCCAGGGAGGGGCTGGGCTGGGGTCTGCAGGGCAGTGTCCCCCGCCCCAGCTCGATGTCTTCTATCCTCAGGGCCCATCTCCGAAGAGGGGCTGGGGGCCAGCATGGCTTCTCTGAGCAGTGAGAACCCCTACGCCACCATCCGGGACCTGCCGGGCCTGCCCGGGGGCCCCCGAGAGAGCAGCTACATGGAGATGAAGGGCCCCCCTGCAGGTTCCCTCCCCAGGCAGCCTCCTCAGCCCCGGCACAGCCAGAGGCGGCGACACCCCCAGCCACAGAGAGACAGCGGCACCTATGAGCAGCCCAGCCCTCTGGGCCCTGGTGAGCCCCCCTTCTTGCACTGGGGTGGGGACAAGGAAGGTAGGCCAGGGAGGGACAGAGGGACGGCATGTGGAGGTGGCGCCATGTGCCAGCGAGTGAGGTCCTTGGGGCCCAGCTTGGGCTCAGACCAGGTGTGGCGTTCAGGTGTCCCCGTGCCTCTTAGGGCCTGTGAGTGGCGGCACCTACTCCCCAGGGCCGAGGATCTGAAATGGTGGCTGTACAGCACCTGACTTGTAGAGCTGGTGCCCAGAAAAGTGAGGAACAAGGCAGGTGACACGGTGTCCTCACCTCCTGTAAGGAGCGTAGGTCCAGATGGCCTCCCTCACTGGCAGCTGGGGAGCAGCACGCACTGCACGGTGGCTGGCAGCCAGGCACTGGCCCTCTGAGGGCAGGAGAGACCAGGGAGGGGAGACTGGTGAGGGCGAGAGGAGCCACCTCACTCTCGTCCTGTCCCCTCTGAGTCTAGACCGAGACTCCGTGGGTTCCCAGCGCCCCCTGCCCCCCGGCCACTACGACTCACCCAAGAACAGCCACATCCCCGGACACTATGACTTGCCTCCAGTTCGGCACCCTCCGTCACCCCCACTTCGGCACCAGGACCGCTGAGGGGCCTGGGTGGTGTGCGGAGGCCGGCACACCAAAGTGGGGGACAGAGCTGGCCGTGCCCTGCCAGGAGCAGAGAGGACTGCCAGGCCGTGGACGTGCACGTGACCGTGACCGACAAAGGAAGCGAGTGGAGGGGCGGGGCCCCCGGCTCCACGCTGGGACGCTGGCGGCAGGAAGCCCGTGTCCTTCCCTCCGACCCACCGGCCCCCCAAGCCCCAGGGCCCGTGCACACGATTGAACGTTGCTGGATAACTCCG
>NW_024343159.1:839039-839821 GCF_902729225.1 Pteropus medius | reverse complement strand
ACACTCGGCAGGGTTTAGATTACCCCAGGAATCTGAATCCACAAGATTTCTAGGAAGCACGGCCCGCCCCATTAACTCATTAGCAGGTCAACTAAGTCCCCAGACCACCGGCGGCTGAATAGAGACCCAGCGCCGGCCGACGCACTGCGGGTCCCTCCGGGCCTTTTCCACCCGGAGCCCTCTCCTTACGGGCTAGGAGGGCGGCCCAGAGAGAGGCTCTGTCCCCACCCGGACTCTCCCTAGACTCCTCAGACTACCATCCCCGAAAGCCAGGGCCAGCTCCCCACGCTCCTGGGCTGTTTCCCTAAGGGACTTCGGAGGGCTGGGCGCCCGCGCTAGACCCTCAGGCGGACGGCGGGGCCGGGGCCTCCAGGCCTCACCCGCCCCCTTGACCTCGGGCCGCCCCGCCCCGCCCCTCAGCTCTGGCCCCGCCCCTCAGCTCTGGCCCCGCCCCGCCCACTGGAAGTTGGCGACGCCCCGTGTCCGCCCGCGTGCGCTCTGCGGTTGCCCCGCTTCCGCCCGCACGCCCGGCTCGCGCGGTTGTCGTGGAGAGGGACGCGAAAGCGACGCCACTACGGACCGCCTGGCCGGTGGACGCGGAATACAGACCCCTGATTCGGCCACCACCTGCAGAATCATCACCCGTCCTGCCTCCTCGCCCCCGTGAGGTCCCCCGGAGTCGCTGCACCCCCATGTCGGGCGAGACGAGCGCGCCGGGGGCCTCGCCCAGGGCCCCGCGCCCCGGGACCCAGAAGTCGTCCAGCACAGTGACCAAGAAGGGG
>NW_024343159.1:822684-838180 GCF_902729225.1 Pteropus medius | reverse complement strand
GTGGACTCAGGAGGTGGGGCATAGCCGGAGTGAGCCCCAGCTCTCTAGCCTGGGCACTGGGCGGGTGGGGGTGCCTCATGGAGATGCGAAAGCCTGGAGGAGTCGTCAGGGAATTGCTGAGGGCTGATGGCAGCTGGGCAGCCGGACACAGGTCAGGGCTGAGGATGGCACTTGGGAGCAGCCGAGGTCTGGGTGTGCGTGAGCCCCCAATGAAGGCGACTTCCCTGGGAGGCAGGGCTATCACCAGAGAGGAGAGGGCTCAGGGGTCTCCGAGGAGGAGCTGGCAGCGAAGGCCTTGCCACCCTTAGGTCACCGCGGCTTCGGCAAGTGCCACTGTGAGCTGCGGTGGGGTGGATGCGGAGCCCACATGGGGTGCAGTGTGATGGCGGACATGGGAAGCAGTATCGATTCAGAGGAAATGCCTTTTGGTGGCTTCTGTGTCTCAGGAAGCTGAGTCGGGGGTCACTGGTGAGCGAGGGGAGTGGGTGCGGGGGCGGAGCATGGCAGCCGAAGCACAGGACAGAACGCGATCAATCTCACCTTAAGTCTATTGGGCAGTGCTTGCGGGGGGCGGGGGAGCATCGTCAGTGAGCTGCAGGTGCAGACGCGGACTGCAGGCAGCCTTTGCCATCGGCGTCTCTGCGGACGGCCCAGGTGCTCTCACCGGCCCTCCCCGTGTGCTAGAACCTACTGTAGGGACAGGCCGGGAGTGAAGCGAGGGAGGGCGCGGGCTCTCCCAGCAGAGGGGACAGACCGCCTGGAGAGCAGGTGGTGTGCCACGGTCAGCCGGACAAGGGGCCCCAGCGCCCGTGGCCCCTCTCACCGCCCCATCCATCAGCCAACATTCGTGTGTGTTTTTGTCCCCCATCCCCCCCCAGCGCCACGAGGGCCACCACCAGGGACCCCAGCACTGCGACGCCAATCACTTTTCCACAGGAACCCTCGAACCTCTCTGCCCCGTGCCCCCACACTTGCTGAGCACATGCCCCCAGTCCCTCCACACGCCGGCAGGCCTCTGCTGTTAGCTGGGAGAGTTATCTCTGGGTACAGCCCAGGGCCGGGGTGCTGTACCGTGGGGGCCCCAGGCCACCGCACTTACAAGAGCGGGCTGGCACCTGCAGGCTCTCTCACTGGCCAGGGACACCCTTCACACCTTCAGGCCCCACTTCCTCCTGGATCCCTGGGGGAGCAGGAAAAAGCCGGGTCTCCGGGGACTCGGCCCGGAGGTGTGCGGAGCCCGAGGAGGGGAGGTGGTGGGCGTCCCTCTGTGCCCGCGGGAGTTAGCCGGGGGAGCAGGGCGGGCGGGAGTGAGCCTGTGCAAGGGCCAGCTGGGTGCTCACAGCGCGCCCTGCCAGCGGGGCGGGGCTCCAGGGTCCTTCCGCTGTCATCGGGCCTGGGACTTTTTTCTCCGCGTGCCCCTGGGCAGCCCCAGCATGGACGGGCCCTGGGAGGAGGCTGGGCTGGGGACGCCCTGTGGGAGGCGCCCGCCCATCGCAGGGCTTCTAGTTCCTTATCCCAGGTTTTGATTTCCCACTATTTCTGGTGTTTTCAGCATGGTCTTTACCACGCATCTTACATTTCAAAATGTCTGTAAGGCCGTCCGCCTCGGAGGGAGGCCTGCCCGCCCCGAGGTCCGAGGCCAGGCCCCGGGCGGCGGCGGCCTCGCGTCCAACCGCCCCCTCCCGCCCGCAGAGGAGTACCAGTGCACCGGGGTCCTGGAGGCCGACTTCGCCGAGCTCTGCGCACGGTCGGGGTACGTCGACTTCCCCAAAGTCGTCAACCGGCCGCGCCCGCACCCCACCTTCGTCCCCTCCGCCTCTTTGTCGGAAAAGCCCATCCTAGGTGAGTGGCAGTGGAGCTCCGGGGGGCCCGCCAGAGCCACCTCGTCCATCCCCAGTCTCCCATGGCACGGGGCCGCATGGCGGGGCGCAGGGCAGGGTGGGTGTCGGTGAGGGGTGGCTCCAGGGGGCGGGCGGGGAGGTGGGGAGTCTCCGTCTTCCCTGCCTAGCAGCGCCCCAGCCAGCGTCTCCCACACTCACCGAGCCCCCTCCCCACCCCCGCCTCCGAGGGAGCCGACCCCTCCCTCCTCACCCCGTCTCCTCGCACCCCTGCCTGCTAGACGACCAGCGGCCGTCGGGGTCTTGCAGCCTCAACAGCATGGAGAGCAAATACGTGTTCTTCCGGCCCACAATCCAGGTGGAGCTGGAGCCCGAGGACAAGTCGGTGAAGGAGATCTTCATCCGTGGTGGGCCCCGCCTTGCCCCTCCCCGGCCCCGCCCACGCCCTGGTCCGCCACGCCCCCGCCTGGCCCATGCCACGCCCCCGCTTGGCCTCCCGGCCCGCGCCACCTCCCCGCCTCGGCCTCCCGGAGGCCTGAGGACCTTCTCCTCCTTCCTCAGGCTGGAAGGTTGAGGAGCGGACCCTGGGCATTTTCTCTAAATGCCTGCCTCCCCTCAGCCAGCTGCAGGCCATCAAGTGAGGGGCTGTGTGCGGGGGGGGGGGCGGCGAGGGAGAAAGGGCTGGAGGAGCGGGAAGACCCTGGACAGGTGGGAGGGTGAGGACAGTGCGGGAAGGTGACGGAGGCTTCACCTGTGTTCCCGCACCTTCCTCCACCTACAGCTTCTGGAAGGTCGGGCTGACTGACAAGACCCTGGACATCTTCATCGCCCTCCTACCGCTCTGCTCATCCACACTCAGGTGAGCAGAGGGGAACAGCAGGTGGGGAGGCCCCCGTGCCTGGAAGCTGGGCTGGGCTGGGTGGGTGGTCAGGGCAGCAGTGCAGCCGGCGGGGGCTAGCAGCGCTGTGGAAACCTCGGTCGGGTTCTGAGGCTCCCATCTGACAAGACGTGGAGTCCCTTCTGCCGACGGTGGTGCCCAAGGAGCCTGTGGGGCCTCCCCACCTCCTCCCCCTCAGCCCCACCTCCATTCGCTCTCCCCGGAGGTTCTTCTCTGCTCCTCTGTTCCTCTGCCTGGGGCCTGACACTGCTCAGGGCTGGTTCTTCTCCTCCAGGGCCTGGCAGTCCAGGGACGAGGGAGGAGGACTTACAGACAGCTGCTGCAGGGCCCGTGGGGCCTGTGGGTGGAAGAGTGGTTTGTGGGGGATGGGAGTGGGGGCGGAGTAGTGTCACCCCGCGCTTCTGGGGTAGAGTGACATGGAGGGCCAGCTGGGGGAGGAGGCGTGGAGCTAAGCCTTGGAAGAGTAGTAGGAGGGGACCAGGCAGGGAATGGGGAAGGGAGCAGGTGCAAGGTGTGAAGTAGTGTAAGTACAGGTGTGGTTTGCTGTGACAAGGGCAGGGCTGACTTGCCACCCCTTCTCGAGGCTCCCCCAGCACCCCTGACTTCCGTGCTACACACCGGCTTGCTGGCCTTCCTCCTATGGGAGGGATGGACACTTCCTGGGAGCAGGGACTCCGTCCTCAGCAGTCTTGGTATGGAATAGCACGAAACTTGTATTTTAGTCTTATGGGAATCAGACACAATTTAGCCAGCAGAAAAATAACTATAGAATCTTAATATGTAAAAATAAGTTAGATCAACATAATAAAAACAATTTAAAATGAATGAGGCTGGTGAGGCTGCAGTCAGCTCAGCCGGGGCTGCCTTAGGCTGCCCTGCGTCCACACGTGGGTCCCCCGTAAGGGTGCTGACCACATGGCAGCGGGCGGTCGAGTGCCGGTGAGATGCAAGATGGAAGCCACGGGCTTTCTGTAAGTTAAACTTGGAAGTGACACCCCATCACTTTGCCACATTCCATTTGTCAGGAGTGAGTCACTAGGTCCAGCCACGCTCTGGGGAGGGGATTACATGCGGGCATAGGTACCAGGAAGAGGGGACCACTGGGGTCATCATGGAGGCCACCTCGCCACAGGTCGCTCACTCTGGGGAGTGAGTGATCCCTGCTCATGGCCATGCTTCTGGACTTCTAGCCTGGAGAACGGTCTCATAATTTCCCACACAGGGGCCATCCCTGGTCTGTTTCCAAGCTGTCCCCAGAGCTGCACACCTGCTCTGTCCCCTTCCGTCACTGTGGTGCCTCCTGGTTCACAGGAAGGTGTCTCTCGAGGGCAACCCGCTGCCGGAGCAGTCCTATCACAAGCTCATGGCACTGGACAGCCCGTGAGGCCCCTGTCCCCACCCCTCCTCTGGGCCTGCCCCCATCCCAAGTCACCCCTAGTCCCTGCCCTTCCTAGCTTGCCCTCAAGCACCTCCCCAGGGACCCTCAACTCCTGCCCCTCCACCTCAGACCCCACGGCTCTCTCCATGTCTCCATGTCCCCACATCCCCCGAGGTTCCCGGCACGCCCAGGACCCCAGGGCCCTCTGTCCCCTCCCGCCACCCAGGATCGCGCACCTGTCCCTGCGGAACAACAACATCAACGACTACGGGGCGCAGCTCCTGGGCCGGGCTCTGTCCACGCTGCACAGCTGCAACCGGACGCTGGTCTCGCTCAACCTGGGTTTCAACCTCATCGGGGACGAGGGCGCGTGCTACATCGCCCAGGGCCTGCGGCTGAACCGCTCCCTGCTCTGGCTGTCCCTGGCCCACAACCGCATCCAGGACAAGGGCGCCCTGAGGCTGGCAGAGGTGGGTGTGCGGGGCGGGGCGGGGCCGCGGGGCGGGGCGGGGCGGGGCCTGACGACGCTGCTGCCCGCCCAGGTCCTGCGGCCCTTCGAGCTGACGCACCGCGAGGTGGTGGAGCGCCGGCGCCTCCTGCTGGAGAAGGGCGCGCAGGAGCGCTCGCGGTCGGTGAGCGCCCCGCCTGCCGCCTGTCCCCGCCCCCCTGTCCCCGCGCCTCTGCGCAGGCCCAGCACGCATCCGGGCTCCCACCACAGAACCCCTCCGTGGGCAGCAGGGGTCTCCGTTAAGAGAAAGGACCAGGTTTAGGCCGCCTCGCCACGGCCAGCTGGCCACCTTGGCATGTTAACCTCTCTGGCCTCAGTGTCCTCACCTGTAATGTGGGGATAATTGTACCCACTTCGCAGGACTGAGAGGATTAACCGAGGCCGTGCCTGGCATGCGCTCGGAAGGATTTGAGTCTGAGCCTCCCCCTCTCCTTCCCCCTCCCAGCTCAGCCTCAGGTCCCTCTGCCATTTCCTTCCCACAGCAGCTCCCCCAAAGTCCCAAATAAATTACGTTGGCATCTGAGGGGGGTGGGGCTGCCAGGCTGTGTGCCGCCCAGGCGTGAGGCTTCCCCGCGCTCCTCACTGAGGAGGGGGTGTCGCCCCCCCACCCCCCCGCATTTGTGAGCGCAGCCTTCCTCCTCCCGGCACGGGGACTCCAAAACGGACCGCGAGAAGAACGCGCTGTCGGGGGTCAGTTCTGTTGCGCTGGTGGAGAAGGCAGAGAAGATGCAGATAGCGAAGACCCCTAAGGGCCTGGCCAGGAAGAAGGAGAAGGCAGGGGTTGCGGGGCTGTGGCCGGGGCCGGGGCCGGGGCGCCTGTGGGGTGGAGGCGGGCTGCTTCCTGATATGCTCCCCGGCCAGGAGGCAGCACATTCACGTCCCTGCACGTCCTCCTCAGGAAGTGAAGAAGGAGGAGAAGTCGGGGTCTGGGCAGTCACCCACACAAGGAACCCCAAAGAAGGACGACTCCGCAAAGGCAGGCAAGGGCAGTAAGTGCCGCCTTCTTGTGGGGGGAATCAGCGTGGCAGGGTGCGGGAGGGGTGGGCGGGCCTGCAGCCTGTGCCCTGGGCTCCCCCCTCCCCTCCGTCGCACCCCCGACGGCCCGTCTCCTGGACCGGGATGGGCAGCAGAGGCTGCCCATGCACCCTGGCTCCTCTTTGCCCCGCAGAGGTGACGATCCCCGAGCAGAAACCAGCCAAGGGGAAGGGGCCCAAGGTCGGGAGCAAGGAGAAGCGCAGCATCCCACCGGAGTCGGAGGTAGCACGAGTGTCCTCGTCGTCCCTGTTGTCCCCAGCCCGGGGCTCGCTCCCACCCACCTATCTGGCCCCACCGACCTGGGCCTGCTGGGGTAACAGGGCCCCTGGCCCCCAGACCACGAGGCCCCGTCTGTGACCAGTGTCATCTCAGTCTGCTTCCCAAAGGCCATGGGCTCGCCCCGCCACGTGCACTTGCTCAGGCCACATCAGGGAGCAGCCCCCGAAGGCCAGGCCCCATGCTGTGCATCCCTTCTGGGCCACAGCCACCTTTGTCCACTGGGACCGCTGTGCTCACGGCTCTGCCCCTGCCAGCCCTCCAGCTCTGGGTGGTCGGCTGCCTGGTGGACCGTCTCTGTCACAGGAGCTCCCGCCCCAGGCAGGGAGTGGCCACTCCCCTGCTAGGGGTCCCTCTGCATCCCAGACGAGACCTCACAGGAGGAAGATCGAGGGAGATTTTGTGTGTCCTGCCGTTTCTCACAGGCTGGTGGCACTTCCTTCTCATCCTGCCTTTGTCCCGCCCTCCAGTTCAGTTGCCTTGGGTGCCCCAGGTGTGAGGGGCCGCCTGGCACAGCTGCTGCGGCTTGGTGCTCCAGCCTCTGACCTGCTTTGTCTGCGGGAACCTCTCCCCTCACCTTCCCCTGGGGACCAGACTTCAGCTCACAGGCCACTTTCTCTAGAGATGGGCGAGGTGTTCTCCTGTGCCCCTACAGTACGCTGTTCACCTCTGCCACTTGTCACACACCGCATGGCCTCTTGGTCTCCCTCAGTTGTTCCCTGAGGGTTTGGGCATGTTGAGTTTTGTGTCCCCAGCACCCATGACAAAGCTGGGCCATCGCTGGTCCTCACACGTGTTGAACAAGGGGAGGGCTGGCCTGGTGACCGGCCCATGCCTGCTGCAACCTCTCTCCTCCAGCAGCTGGTGGCCGAGGCCACGGAGATGGTCAACCCCCTGTTGGAGCCCGCTGAGCACCGGGACGGGAGAGTGTTCATGCCGGGGAACAAGGCCCTGCTGCACCTCAACCTCCTCCGTGCGTGTGCCCGCCCGCCACTGCTCGCGCGCCCCGGGCCCCTGCCGCCCCAAGTCCCCAGCCTGACCCCAGAGCACCTGGCGCTCCCAGGGTGGAGGCCCTTCTGCCGCGGGGTGAGGGGAAGCCAGGCCCCGGGCCGGGGAGGAGTGGGGTGCAGGAAGACAGGGCGGAGGGGAGCCGGGTGCTGGGGGTCACGGGGTCACGGGCGGCAGCGGGTGGGCCGACTGCCTCCCCTCCAGGAAACCGCATCACCGAGGTGGGGCTGGAAAGCTTCCTGGCCACGGTGCAGTACCAGGCGCAGTTCTCCAAGTCCAAGAGCGCGGGCAAGGGCCCCATGGGGCTGCTGTGGCTGTCCCTGGCGGTGAGTGCCCAGTGGACGCCTGTGCCCCGAGGTCCTAGCACAACGCAACCTGCACCTGTCTCGTGTGAGGTCACCAGTCCCTGTCCCTAACCTACCCTGTCCCGCAAGCCTTCCTCCCGTCTCCATCCCGTCAGCCGTCAGTCAGCCAGCCTGCCTTTTCCTCCTCCAGAAAAACTGCTTCTCCATGCAGTGTCCTGCGTACACCACCATCCAGGAGCTGCTGCTGCCCAGGGACCCCACCACCAAGGCCAAGCCTCGGGAGGACGAGGTCTCGGCGTCCTCCGGCTAGACTCCCCTCACCCCAAGTGCACCCACTTCCCTGGGGGGCCTGCCGCCCCACCTCCTGCGGGCCCAGTGCTCACTTGCTCAGGCCACTCCTGTATTCCCTAGGGGACGTGTGCCTGATGTCCTCGACCTGAAGCCAGGGACACCCAGCCAGCATGGGGCCACCTGGAGAGTGAGGGAGCTGTCACTGCTGCCTCCCCAGGGGCCGCTTCTGGGGCTGGTGTCCACTCTACTGCCTGTCCCCACTTCTGGGCAGGTCCCACCTGGCCCATACCTCCCCCCCGCCCCCTGTGCCTCAACAGAGACCTGCTCTCCCTGCACAGGGCGCCCTCGGCCGGTCACCTCGACTTCTCCAGTTCCGCCCACCCACGCGAGTCCTCATCCATCACCAGTGACTCGTGCCCTCATCCTCGTGGGGTTGGCACGCAGCACACGCCAGGCTCAAGGGAGAGCACATTAGGGCCGAAGGGGGACCTGTCCCCTAGTCCCACAGTGAAGGCAAAGAGACAGCAGAGGGTCGGGTGGCTGTGTCTGCCGCCGCTGGCTGCCAGGAGTGGGAGCCAGGCCTTCGGGATGACCCTCCCCTCACGAAAGGCAGCTTGTGGGTATGTGCACGTCTAGGTGGCTTCTGTGCTGGCCTCTGTCCCCCTGCGGCCCAGGGAGCCCACGCCTGGGGGCAGCACGGGGGCCTGGTCGGGGCGCAGGGGCCCGTCTGTCCCCCATCCACACCGGCCGTACCGCAGCAGGTCCAAGGACCACACAAACCACCACAGATGAAGAATATTTAACTTTTCTTAAAAAAAAAAAAAACAAAAAAACATGAAAGGGAGAAAATAAGAGTATACATTATTTTAAGAGCGAAACAGTTATTTCCATATCTGTATTTTATATATTATATATATTTATATATGTATGTATATATACACCTAGCACAGTGTGTCTGTTCTATTGGTCGGTGGGGTGCAGTGGCCCCTGGGGACAGTCCTGGATGAACTTAGGGGACTCCGGCCTCCAAACCCAGACCCCTGCCTCCTGGGGCCCAGTTTTGGCTCCGTACCTGGTAGACGGTTTTCTGCAGGGAGGGGGTGGGAAGGGCGGACGTGGTGGGGGGCAGGACACACCCTGAAGATGAAGACACTGTGGCCGAGCCACAGAGACCAGCCCCCGGGGGACTGGGTGAGCTAGGGGCACAAGTAAACCTCCCTGTCCTCAGCAGTCGCGTCTGCAGCTGCCTCCAGCACCCCGAGCCAGAAACAAGGCGAAAGTCATTTACAACAACGAAGACGCCCTACGTACATATTTATAGGAAACACGGACAGGGACGGCTGAGCCCGGGTCCTGAGCAGGAGGGGGAGAAAGTGCACTCACGCAGACGCCTCCCCCTTCCTTGACAAGTCTGAGGGCGCCCTGCACACCCGCCTCTCAGATGCAGTAGGGGACCCGGGGCCTCGGGGGTGAGCCGGAGGGAGGGCGGACACGGACGGGAGACTCCTGGGCAACATGGCAGGCCGCCCAGCCGGTGCCCGGCCTCGGGCAGACCCTCGATGAAGATGTGGTGGTTGGGGCAGTCACGGTCTCGGAGACGGAGACATGGCTCTGTCTGCAGAGGTGTCTTCCAGGGCAGTGCTGGTGCCTGGGGGAGGCAGCCCCGCCCGTGAGGAGCCCGCCCTGCGCGGGGCCTGCCCCTCCCCCACCACCTCGCCCTGGGACATTCTCGAGCTCCAGAGCTGAGGGACCTGGTGCCCTGCAGGACCCCCCTTCCTCCCCAAGGCGTGTGCCCCAGGCTGGCACGAGGTCAGCTTCACTCACCCTCCGCGGGGCAGGGCCCCGCTCCGTGGCTGTCCCTGCAGTCAGAGGGCAGCGGTCCCTTCGCTGGAAGTGACAGGGAGCTGTCTGTCCACCCGGCTGCCTCGGAGTGGAAGCTGCCCACAGGTGTGGCACCGCCGGACGACTCTTCCCCAAGGGACCTGAGCAGCTCTCTGTGGGCCCGTTCCATGTCCTACAAGAGTGAGAAGCGTCCTTGAGGCCTGGGGGGGCTGTGCCTGAGGGGCTGGGGCGGGGAGCCCCGGCAAGCCCCTACCTTGAGCCTGCTGAGCTTGAGGGTGAGCCGCTCGATGGTGTGGAAGATGGTGCCCAGGTCACTGAGAGCCAGGCCCGGGTGCCTCTGCTCTCCGCCACCCTCCCGCAGCCGGGCCCGGGGCTCAGCTGGCCAGGCGGGGAGACTGTTGGGCGGGGAGGGGTCCGACGGTGCCCCCCGGGCATCAGCGCTCGAGTCCGGGGGTCCGGCTGGCATGCTGACGTAGAAGCAGTTCCCTGTGCGGGGGCGAGGGGGGCGGTCAGGGGGCCTCGTGGAGGGAGCCCAGGCGCCCCCTGCTCGGCTTGGCCCACCCGGCAATCGGCTCCGCTGCTGTCCTCCAGAGCCCTCCCCGGGGCGCCTCTGCTCCACGGGGCCCAGACGAGGACGCTGAGAGCAGGGCCAGGGTGGCAGGGCTGTGGTCCCCCCGGGTGACGAGGGAGGGAACCCCACTCCTTGGAGGAGAATAAGGAAGCGGGGGCTGCTTCTCGGTACTTTCGGAAAGCCGCGGCAGAGGCCTTCACTGCACCCCACCTCGAGCTGTCAGCACGACCCCGCCCCACCTGCCGTGTCTCTCGGGCCCCAGAGCAACCCCAGCTCAGCAGGGGTTCAGACACTGGGGTGGGGGAGGACGAGGAGGGGCCCTGACTGAGCAGTGAGCAGAGGCGGATGCTGTGCTGCCATGCGAGCCTGTGGCCGGCGGCACGCTCCGGTGGCCGTGTGGGGAGCCGCTGCCCGGATGCCGGGCCCTGGGCTCCGCATCCGGCTCCAGCCTGCCGCACTCGGAGGAGCCCGGGTGGCTCGGCTCGCCAGGGGCGTGGCCCCAGGCCTGGCCCTGTCGTGGGCCCTGTGCTACCCGGGCCGGGTGCTGCCCGCCGAGGTCACTTGGCCCTGCCCGGCTCCCAGGGGTGGTCGTTACCCGCAGCCTCTGCTCCGCCTTCCACTCCCGGTGGCTCAGGCTCAGACTGGCCACTCTCCGGTAGTTTGGGGACAGCCTCGCTGCCTGCCACCTCAGCTGCACCGATGCCACCACCACCAGGGAGAGCGGGGAACGGACAGAGGGAAGGGGGAGCGGAGAGAAGTGGAGAAAGGAGAAAGGAGACCGCGGTGAACGCGAGCTCGCCCGAGGGGACGCCCCAGGGGGCCGCCCACTCACCGAAAGACGGAGAAGGAAGGTCAGTTCCCAGAAACCCAGGAAAGGGCAGGCCTGTGGCAGGAGGCAGAGCTAGGCCCCAGGGAGCGTCTGCCATGCGGGTGCTGACGTGGACCCGGCCCGCGGCCACCACCCCGCTCTCCTGCTGCTGCCCCTGCCCCGGCCCAGCCAGTCTCGGTCTCTCCGCCTTTGAGCCGGCCACACCCCCACAGCTGGGGTGCCCCTCTGCACCCTGTTCACGGCCACGTCCCGCCCCCTCGGGCCCCCCACCAGGCCGCTAGCCCGCCTCTGCTCGGCGTCCTCTGCAGGGGCTGGCCGGGAGGACAAGCCCTGCCTTGTCCCGAGGCTCTGAGAAGAGCCTCACCTCTTCTGGGGCCGGGAGGGCCGGGGAGAGGAACCAGCAGACTGACTGAGGCGGGTTTGTGCCTGGCGGGAGGTGACGTCCTCTGATCACAGAATCAAGTTCAGAGATGACTCAGGGTTGGCGCTAAAGTCACACAGGCACGAAGTGACAGCGCCGGGGCTGTGCACCTCGGCCATCCAGCCCTGAAGCCCTGGCGTGCCATCCACAGGCCTCTGCCCGGGACGCGGAGCCCGCGGCGTGGCTGTGGGAGCGGGGGAAGGGAAGCGGCGTGCGGAAGACCTGCCCCCACCCTAGAAGCGGGGCGTCTAAGGCCGGGTGGGCCCCCATTTGTTTTACCTTTTCTCACGACCTGGTAGCTTCTTGCTGCCTCTGAGCCGGAAGCCTCCTCCTCTGGGGCGCTGTCCAGCTCCGGAGGCTCCCAGACCCCGGAATGCCTGGTCCTTGGGGGCAGGTGTTCCAGGGAGCAGATGGCTGCTGCCCCGTGCTTGGCCTGGGCTCCCTCTGGCCCTGGGAGCTGGGTGTTGTCGCCTTCATCCCCAGTGGGAGCTTGCCCAGGGGAGCCTGGGTCCCAGGGGTGAGAGGTGACACTGGCAGAAGCTGTGGGTGTCAGGTCGTCCTCGGGCGCCCCGGCGGCCTGTGGCTCTGTGGCGTGGCCGGGCAGCAGCCTCCACAGCATCAGCTGGCGCAGGCTCTCCACTGCGGGGGGAACAGCAGTGGACACGGGGTGCTGGCTAGACCAGCACAGGACGTGCCCGCCGTGGCAGGGAGAGGTGTGGCTGCTCCCCTCCCGACCCCCAGCTTGCTGAGCCTGCTCTTGTCACAGGGCAGAGGTGGAGAGCTGCCACCAACCAGCTGGGGGCGGGGCGAGGTGACGACTGTGCCTCCGTCATCTCTCCTCGAGCACACCCAGGGAGGCTCTTCGGGCA
The DNA here is from genome assembly GCF_902729225.1 of Pteropus medius. Taxonomy (NCBI): domain Eukaryota; kingdom Metazoa; phylum Chordata; class Mammalia; order Chiroptera; family Pteropodidae; genus Pteropus; species Pteropus medius. The sequence continues at coordinate 826,111 of NW_024343159.1, read as the reverse complement.
GGTGGACGGTGGAGCCATGTCAGGTGGGGCCTGACGGGGTCTGGGGGCTGGGGGCGGGGTCCACGAGGCACTCACCATCCTCCAGGGCCGAGTCAGCAAGTCCTTCCAGCAACAGAGGGCCTGGGAGGGGCAAGACGATGGGGTCCCTCGTCCTGCCACCCCTGTTCTCTCCATCCAGGGACACGGGCGGCGGGGGCAGGGCGCCCGGCTCCTCCTCGTCCATGCTGCCTGCATGCTCGGGGACCTCTGGCAAGACGGGGTGCTGCCCTTTGACCCTCTGCTGGGGCCCGGTGCCTGCTGGGGATGGGACAGCGTAAGGCAGGGAAGGCGGAAGAAACGAGGGGGCTGACCCCGTGCCCAGCTTTGTTTTGGGTGTGGGGCTGGGACGTCGGCCGATTCGTCCCACAACGTTCACTGCGCACTCTGTGGCCCGGTGCTGTCCCAGCTCCTGGTGCGTCCCAGCAAATAGAGCAAAGGCCCTGCCCCGTGGGGCTCACACTCCAGGGCACAGCGCAGAGCAGCAAAGGCCCAGCCCTCGACTAATCAGGCAAGATGCGCCACAGGGCACGGAGGCCGAGTGCTGGTCGCAGCGCTCAGCGGGCGAGCCGGCACGTCGCTGCGAAGGGGACACCCCCACAGACCTGAGGCACGCAGGGCCTCGGGGGGAACAGAAAGGGGACCAACCGGGGAGCCCCGCAGAGGGAGTCCTCTCCAGGCCTCAGACCGAAGCCGTTTCAGATGAGCTCTTGGTGAGAAAGCCATCTGCCATCCGCCCGGGGGACCGTCTAAGCCCCCTGGAAACTGTCTGTACCCCATTCTCCATCAGGACCCCAGGCTGGAGAAAGCAGGGGGATCCAGACTCCCAGATGTCCCTCGGTCCCTCCGCTGCCGAACGCCTGTCAGCCAAAGGGCCAGCTGGTAGCCTGCTGGGGTGAGCGTGTCCACACCGCCCAGGCCTGCTTCCTTCCTGTCTCAGACACCCGCGTCCTCGTCCTGTGTCTTCTCAAACCTCACCCCTCCGGCCCTGATGGCCCTCTACCGTCACCCTACCCAACCCTGACCACAGCCCCACCTATGCCTACAAAGGGACTGGGGCTCCCACGAGGTCCACTCAGGGACTCACCTCCAGGCAGCCCCTCTGGTTCCTCGTCCTCCAGCCCTGCCCTGGGGGCAGAAACAAGCGGTGGCAGGTCACTTGCTGGGCACGCTGGTGCTCTGCCAGCCAGGCCACGAAGCCCCACCCTGGGCCCCTGAGTCTGAGCAGGCGCTGAAGGTGTAGGGCCCAGGGAGGAAGGCGCTGGGCCCTGGGGAGGAGGTGGGTGCTGGCCGAGCCTCTCCTGGCCCCCCGATCCCACCTCAACACCACTTTCGATGCAGTCTCCGTCACCGGTGGGGCGGGGTGGGGGGTGCCGTTGGGGACAGCAGACAGGAAGGGAAGGCAGGGGTGCAGGAACGTCCCCCACCTAACACCTGTCTGCCGAGACTGTCCACCCTGAGCTAAGGGTTCAGGAGCAGCAGAGAATAAGTGCTGGGCATGGGGGTGGCACCTGCTGGGCCTGGGGCTCTGGCGGGCTGGCTCCTGGGGGCCGGGGGCCGGGGTGGGCGGCGGGGCAGCTCCAGGGGGCCTCGTGGTGTCCGCACGGCTTCTTCTAAGAGCTCCATCCACCTGCAGCTCGGCAGGAAGAGGGCCGGCGTGGGGACGGCACTGGGCGCACCACGCCTGCCCTCGACGGCAGGCCCGCAGTCCCCTCGCGGCCCCGGCTGGCGGCTCCCGTGCGGTGTCATCGCCGCAGCTGCCGCAGACTGAACGGCCGCTGTCTGCTGTGGGCAGGGCCCTCTGCGTCTGCTAAGTGCCCCGCATTACCCAGTTTACGGGTGACGGCCCTGAAGCTGGGAAACCACCTAACAACCCGTCTCTCCACTGTGCCAGGCCACCTCCGGCTGGCCGTTCTCGGGGGACACAGGGTGGGTGGACCACAGGGGTGGGGGCAAGGGTCCTGGAGGCAAACGTCTGAGAGGAATGTGAGCAAGGGAAAGGGAATGCAAGAGGGACGGGGTGGGGCCCGAGACAGGGAAGAGTGTGGCTGCCACCCCCTGCCGCCCGCACCCCCTCCGCTCAGTCTGCCCCGCCTCCCACTGCCCCCGCGAAGCCCCGTCCTGACTGCTCTGGGGCCCATCCCGGGCCTCACTGTGTCCTCACACACAGCACCCTGGTCCCAAGGGGGCAGCAGGTACATGTGACCCTTGAATCAACGCTTACGTGTTCTTGTCTGATGAGGTCAATGCCACCAGCTCATAGATCTGGGGTGGGCCCAGCTCGGACGTGCAGATGATGAAGAAGGCCCGCTTGTCTGTGTGACGAAGGAAGGGGAGAGGGTGTGTACTGGGCTGGGGACACGGTGCAGCCCTGACCCTCACCACGACACATGCAGCATGAGACGGGCCTGAGTCGTCAGAACCCCTCGGGACCTCCTTATGAAAGGGACAGAGACCGTTCCGGAACCCCTAACGGTCTCTTCCACGGCCACCCATCACCCTCCCGCTCCCCCAACAGCGAGGGCTGAGGTGTGTGGTGCCTTGAGTTTGTGGCAGTTCTCACACCCATGTCCCTCTGATCCCCAGAAGCAGGGCGGGGGTCGCCCCACGTTCCAGACGATGAGACTAGGGGACGCGGCTGCTGGGTCCTGCTGCAGAGCCTGCCCTGCACACCGCCCACCCGTCGTCCTGCCGCAGGGGGCCTGTCCTGCTGCCCTCTGCCCCCAAAGCCCGTTCTCCCTGACCGTGGCCCACCCTGGGGGCTCGTGTCCTGGCTGCACCAGGTCGTCCGTCTTCACCTGGTCCCCATAAGCCCATCGTCCTGCCCCAACTCGTGCCGCATCCTGCTTAGATGGGCCAGGACGGGGGAGGGACGCAGGCAGCCCGGGAAGTCCCGTAGGACCCCAGGCCGGCCCTACGCAGCCCAGTGCCTGCTGGACACGACCGCCAGGGACCACGGCCCGGGCCAAGGCTGGGCGGGCCCGTCTCCTCAGGGCACCTGTGGCCACGGAGCGGACCAACACGGCGTTGAGCTTGAGCACGGGGCTGAAGGTCTGCTTCCCGTCCGCGGCGCCCGCGGCCGCCTTGCTGTGACACTTCAGCAACAGCTTCTCGTCCTGCTTCTGCAGCAGCACCAGCAGGTCCTCCAGCAGCAGCACGTGCAGGTCTGCGGGTGGCACCAGTGAGCGGCCTGCCGCCCCTGCTCCCTCCGCAGCGGGCGGGGCGAGAGGCCCTGGGACGCTGGCCGCCTGGTCCCCGCGAGGTGACGAGGAAGCGCACTCGCCCACCATGCTCTAGGCGGCCGCCCAGCTCCTCGCCACCCTTCAGAGCGCAGGGCCCAGGGGCTCCCGGGACGGACCATCGCCTGGGACAGCCGTTCCTGCGAACCCCC
>NW_024343159.1:816964-822150 GCF_902729225.1 Pteropus medius | reverse complement strand
TTTATTCGACAAGTATTCGATAGCCTACTATGCATCAGACACCACGTGAAAGTGCTAAGAACCAGTGGTGACGAAAAATATTGCTGTCCTTATCCTCTTGTGAGGAACACAAACCAGTAAAAAGGCCACCGTGAAGTCGTGTGTCCTGTGCTAGGGGATGTGCCGATGGCTCTGGCTTGGGTGTCTTACCCACCTTCCACAGGCCGCCCTCTGCCTTCCCAGCTCAGCCCCACAGCTGGTTCCCTCCCGAAACAGCTGCACCTTCGCCTGCAGTTGGTAGCCTGGCCTGCTGTCCCCCCGCATCTGTCCAGGATGGGTGGCCAGGGTGCCAGGGCCCACGACGCACACTGCCCCACACAGCCCACGTCTCCTGCCCCAAGAACCCGCCTGCTCCTCAGGGCCCCAGGCGGGGTGTGTGCGTGTCGGAGGGCTGACTGCTCCCCGCCTCGCACCTTGAACTCCGCGGCCAGGGGGTTGCTGGCCCTCTCCAGGGAGGTGGTGTCCAGGCGTTTCTGGTAGCCCTCCACACGGTGCCGGTTCTCTGTCTGCTTCACCGCCTCGTTCACGTACTTGAGAATCTCCCGGCACTGATCGCGGGCCCGGCATAGCTTCTCGTGCTCAGACGTGCCACCTGCCAGCCGGCGTAGAGGGGTGGCTTGGGGCTCCTGCCTGAGGAACCTGTCCAAGCCCTGTACCACCGGCCCCAAAATGGCAGGTACGGGTGAGGACCTGAGGACCGCAGTGTGAGGGTCCTCGGGGTGCAGACCACTGCTGAGGACATGGGTGGCTCGTGGGACCTCTTGCCCAGGTTACAGCCAGCTCTACAGAAGTGGGCGACTGTGGTGTGTGCCCAAGGAACACCTGTCTAGACACGCTGTAGTTCCTCGTACCTGTGTACCCTGGCTCCGACGTCGCAAGTTGAGGGTGGTGAAAGGTGCCCAGGACCCCAGGGACGGTGAGAACCGGGGACAGACCCCGTCATTCCAAACGGGCCCTGCCCCTCCAGAGTTCCCATGTACAGTGTGTCTTGGGCTCTGCAGAGGCCTTGGCCGGGGTGGCGAGGCAGAAATGTAGGCGTGGCGCCAGGTGTGCGACCACGATCCTGGCCAGAGGCACCAAGGGGCCCCGCAGGCCAACCAGTCCCTCAAGGTGCCATGCACAGAAGCCCCGCACGGGCTAGAGGCAGCCCCCGCCTCCTGCCACCACTGACCACCCTACGCCCCACGCTCACTCCCGACTATCGTCTCTGAGCCTGACCACAGCAAGGCTAGCGTGGAGACCCTGGAGGCCAGAGGTCAGGGACTCGCTGGGGGGCCACATGGCGAGCCAGTGTGGATGGGGTCTGAAGTGAAGGCGCCGCCCTGGCCCGGCCCTACCCTCCGTGTGCTTGAGGATGCTTTCCAGCAGCAGTGGGTACTTGGTCAGCCGCTGCATCTCGGAGATGATGAGGTCTCGCAGCTGCAGCCGCCGGCACTGAGGGTGGCTCTCGGCCTCCTGGACACAAGGGCACAGAGGGGACGCTACTGTGGTCAGGACCGGTGGGGCAAAGCACCCTACAGGCCCTAGTCCCAGAGAGCAGTCTCCTCCTTGAATATGCAGAGGACGGGCCGTGGGGGCAGGGAGACAAGGGCCCAGGGAGGGATCCGGTGGGATGGGCCACTCAGAGGAGGAAGTGTTCCCATGTCGCAGGCAGGAACAGAGCCACCTAGGTGCACAGGGGCTGGCAGGTGAGCCAGATCCTGCGTCTTTCCCGCCAGCGGGTGTGTGTCTCGAGGGCGGTGTGTCAGTGTTTCTGGAGGGTGTGTGTGTGTGTGTGTGGCGGGGTGGCTGCAGGGTTCCGGGCCTCCCTCGGGGAGGGGGCTGGGAGCCTGGGGGCGTCCAGGAGGGCTGGGCGGGCCTGGTCCGTGGAGCCCGCTGGCTTTGTCACGGAAGGCCGGGCGTGCTGGAGAGGCAAGGCCACAACGCACCTGCATGAACAGCTGGAACCGGCTGTCCTTGCGCTGCTTGGCCTTGACCAGCTCCAGGGCAGCTGACTGGTAGGAGCAGAACTGGGCGGCCACCCGCTGCAGCTCCTCTCGGGCGGGGCCGTCGAACTGGACAGAGTGGACAGCAGCCCGGGCGTCACACGCCTGCCTGGACCAGCCTGGCTCCCCTCCACCCCACCGCCTCTGCGGGGAAGGCCGTGTGCCTGGTGGGGGCCTGCAGCGCACCCGGGCCAACATGAGGTCGCCGACTTCCCCGATGACAGGGCCCTCGTCCCGCAGCTTCTTCATGGCTTCACACCAACAGTCTGGTAGGGGGACAGAGAGGCCTGTGGCTCAGCTGCACGGCCGGGCCCTGGGGCACAGACCGCGAGGGGCTCCGAGCCAGGGCTGGGGGGGCGGGGAGGCAGGGGCGCGGGGGCGCCGCGGGGCGGGGCTCACTGTGCGCCTCCATGAGCTCGGGCAGGTTGGGGAAGAGCCGGGCCAGCTCCTCACGCGACAACAGGCTCTCCTTCCGCATGCGCTGGTAGAAGACCAGGTCCAGGACGCGGAGTGTGCGCACGTGCGAGGCCTCGGTCACGAACAGCTCTGGGTGGGCGGGGGGCACGTGGGGAAAGCACGTCAGCCAAGACCACGGCCGCTCCCGAGACCCCAACCCCTTTGCCTCCGGGGAACCAAACGTCACCTTTCCTCTCACCCACGGGCCAGAACCGCAGCGGCCCTTTCGGATGGGTGGCACGAACCTGGTCCCGTCCCCAGGGCCACCCACTGACTCCCTGCCACCCCGCCCGCGCCCTCACCGTTGATGACCTCCTGCCGGTCGACCTCCCTCTGGCTCAGCCCGGCCACCACGTCCTTGCCCACTGTGTGCTGCCAGTTTTGGGTGTCCGGCTCTGGCTCCAGGTCCGACAGCTGGCCCAGATCGTCCTCGAGGAGGTGGGGCAGGAGGACGTCGGTGCAGAACCCCAGGCTGGGGGACTCAACGCTCCTGGGGAAGACAGACGCTCGGCTTCACCCAGACAGAAGACGCGCACGTGGGGTTTGTCCCTCTCCCTTGGCCTCCCCCGCCTGCCCGTGCCCACAGACGGGAGAGACGGCTGCACACGGCTGCGGCACGCCCGGCTCACCTGCGGCCCATTTTGGGGGTGAAGGGAGGGGTTGGGTTCTCCAGAGACCTGTGGGGAGAAGGCCGACGCTCAGCGAGCCCGCACCCGCAGCCCTGCTAGGCCGGGCAGCCGGAGCCCCGCGCACCTGGTGGAGAGGCTGGAGGCGGAGGACGAGGCCGACTGGTGGAGGCGGGCGGCCTCGGCGGCGGCGTCCACGTCCACATCGCTGCGGGAGCGAGGCACGCTGTCTGTCTTCCGGGAGCGTGCCAGCTCCTCCCGGCCCTTCAGGCTCTCGGAGCGGCCCAGGCGGACCTCGGAACGCGAGCTGGGGGCGGCAAGAGGCCTCAGGCCCGTGTCCTGGCCAGCATCACCTGCTGCCATCTCAAGGGCGCCTCCATGGTGCAGAGGTCCCTCCTCGGGCCCAAACCCCTGGATTCACCAGACACCAAAGCTTCCTAGACGGCAGCTGCTTCTCAGTGACACGCTGCCTCCCTGCTTGCGAAGCCCCGTCCCCAGAGGGGGGCACAGGCCTGCTCAAATCCGGTGAGGGAGGCTGTGCCACCCACGTCCCACATCAGGATGCCCCGCCCGGCCCGCAGAAGCTGCCAGAGGCAGGCGCTTCCTCTGACGAGGTCTCCCGTGAGGGAGAAAGGCAGAGTAGTCCCTGTCCTAGCACCCGCCACAGGGCTTGTCGGGGGGCTGGCTGGACGCCCACCGTGTTTCCCCTGCTCTCGCCTGACACGCCCCTCCAAAGCCCCCGTTTCTCCTCCAGGAGCAGACGGTTTCCTGACGGGCGCAGCTTGCGGGGTCTGGGGGGGACCAGGTGCTGGCGACGTGCTCGCCTCCAGTGCCGTGGCACGTAGGCCCTGAGACAGCCACGTGGCTGGACCCGCACTGCCCAAGACGCCCGCGGCTGGGTTGGGTCAGGCCTGGAGCTCGGTGAACACACGGAGCCCCCACACCCTGGGGCCTTGAGGGTCCGTCTCTGGGGTTAAAAGCCACACGGCAGCTGACCCCCGCCTCCGACGCCCCCACTGGTCTGGCAGAGCAATTCTAATCCAGACGACTCCAGATGCTCTCACCACTGCCCCACGGGGTGCGTCGCCCACGGCAGACCTCGGCCAGGGAGGGAGGCTGCTTGGGTGCACAGTGCCCGGAAGCGAGGAAGACGACCCACCTCTGGCCTGAGACCCCCAGCCCTGGGGCTTCCTGTGGTGGCCAAGGGCCCCCCACCTCCAGGGCCCCTGTGAGTGGGTCAGGGCAGATTCACCCAGACACTTCAGGAACACGAGTTCGCAAACAGCCTCAGACATTTTCGCAGGATGCTGCGCCTGCCAGACCCCGGCCACCGGGCCAGCGCCACCCTGTGTGCTAGCTCACCCATCCCATCAGAGGCCCCCGCTCGGCCCGGCACAGCGCTCACTCGCATCTGCCCTAAACCTCGGTGATCCTCATTTGACAAAACCACTTGGCGCGTGTTAAACGTATCGGAAAGGAGTAAGCTCGCGCTCAAGCAGGAGCGTCTGGCCTACGGTCTGCTACCCGCCCCTGCGGAGATGTGTGGCTGGCCCCGAAGGCCCCGTCCGGGGCACACGCGCACACTCGCGCGCACGACCGCAGCGCTACGCCTCGGGGGTGGCCTGGGGAACGTGCAAGGACGTGAGCAGTTCACGTGAGTGCTGTCTGAACGTCAGGCATCGCCACCGGCACGACCAGGTGCAGCACCTGGGGAGGGCTCTAGCTGCCGCCGGGGCAGAGACCGAGACTGGGAGGTGAGAGGCCACGGCCCCACGGCCCGTTTTCTTCTTGAAAAGGGAAGAGCGGTTGGATTTGAACTGGTGACCTCGCCTCTCTGGGTGGGAACACCTGACAGCCACGGCGCCTCTGGCTGCCTTCGAGGCCCCTCCTCGCGGGTGTCAGAGGCTGTGCTCCTCCTGACTTCCTGTCCCCAGGGCTCCCCTTCTCAGCCTTGTCGGCCGGGTTTCTGCTTAGCTGCTTCACAGCATAATCGAGCTCCCCCTTGGGATGGAGTGCTGAGCAGCTGCGGATGGAGCCGGGGCAGTTGGAGGGGCGCGCGCCCCAGCTGAGAGGCTGGGCC
>NW_024343159.1:814539-816821 GCF_902729225.1 Pteropus medius | reverse complement strand
GCCAGCCCCCTGCCCACCCCCCCGCCCGCTCCCGCACTGCTACCTGTCGCCCTCCAGCAGGTCCTCGGGGAAGCTCCCTGTGGACAGGCGCTGCATCCCGGGCTCGGGGCCATCCTGCTGCTGGCTGTTCTCAAAGTGCTGGATGATGTTCCTCACGTTGCCTGGCTTGACTGGAAGCGGGGAGACAATGAAGGGCATGCTGCCTCCTGCTGGACGCTCTCCCTCCAGCCCAGAACAGAGCCGCGGGCCAGCCCCGCAGGGTGAGGGCGGGGCGCCCGCGAGTGGCAGGCAGGCCCCTCCTGGCCCCCGCTGTGCTGCACCGGGCACTGCGGTCCCTGGTCCCTGCCTTGCTGCACCTGCTCCTCCCTGTCCGCAGAGTGAGAGCGTTTAGAAGTGCGTCTTCCGTACGCGGACCTCTTGGCTCTCACATTCTTTGTTACGAGTCTTCTGCTCGGAAATTGTGACTAGGTTGTTCTCAAGAGCCACATACAAGTTAAAAAATAGCCAGGAGGACCAGACATATCTACATGTAACTTGGCCACGTTGCCAAATTACGTCAAGCGTTTTCCAAGTTTGCAGCACTGTCAGAGTCCCCGCTGTTTCCCCGTGACCCTCCTGCCGTTCTTTCTGTCCCCGTGCCCCGACGTGGTCTCCGTCGTTAAGGAGTTATGGCTTTTATGGCCGGGAGGGGTCTCAGGAGAAGCTCGCTCCCGGGCACTCAAATTCCAGCCGCTTTCCCAAGCTGAGACGGAAGGCAGCCGCCCTCGGCCGAAGCAGCGCAGAGGCACGCGGGAGTGGGGGTGGGGGGCAGTTCTCGCCCCAAGTCAGCTCGCTCTGCCCCAAGCTCAGCGCGTGCCGTGAGAATAGGAGTTGGGCTAGACCCGCAACCGGCCTGAGACCAACGGGCAGGAGGGACTGGGCAGCAACTACCCCAGGGGGTGCTCAGCCCTGCGCCCACCATCCTGACCAGTATCCACGCTGTTTCAGACTCCAGTGTCGACACGTACACCTGACAAATCTCCCTACGCATCTAGACTCGAGCTTCATGAACAGATTTCCAGGCTGAGGAAAGAGAAACAGCTGGTCTCTCTCCGAGGCTCACGACTCCACACCCTCAGGCAGAAGCTAGGGTGACACTCCTAAGACTAACAGGTGGCTGCGTGTGTCGGGGAGGGGTGCTGCCCTCACCCCCGTTTTGGAGACCAGGGCCACACGTGCCTGCCCTAGGCGCCCTGGCTGGCTGGCTGAGGATGGAGCCTGGGATACCCTGTCGCAGAAAGCCACCAGGCTGAGGCCACTGCTCCCTCGCCCATGGGCCACATGGAAAACGCCCGATTGTCCCTGGGATAGTTACGCCCTAGCTATAGTGGCCCCGAGAGCTGGTGTAACAGAAGCCTGATCACGGGGAGCGGGTGGACAGCAGCTTGCCTACGAGCGGAGTCTCGCTAGCAGCCCCGGCTCTCCCTCCCGTCTCTGAATGACCGCAGAACCAGACAGAAGTGGACGATGCTGCTGACAAGCAGAGGCTTCCACTCACACACAGGGGGGGCAGCTGCTGCCCCACACGGCAGAGCCCAACACCAAGGCTTTCCAGGTTGGGGGGCTGTAAGGTCTCTGCACATGGACACAGACCCCGAGCACAGCAAACCCAATCGTGAACGGTAAGGAAGAGGCCGGCCCAGTGCTCACCCCACCGGGGCAGCGGCTCAGCCTCGGGCTCTCCTGCCCCTCCCCGCGGACGCGGTAAGCAGCCTGGACGCTCGGCTCCGGCCCCTGAAGCTCTTTGCCTGGTGCCTTCCTCCCCACGGGCACGTTATAAACCAAAGGCCTGGGTTTCAAGGCCATTGTATCATTTTTCCTATTGTTTTATAACCACTTTTCGGTGATTGTTTTTGTTGTTCGGAGCTGCATGGTGAGTCTAGGAATTTAATAATTTAAAAAGTAACTTTGAAGCTCATTACTTTTTAGTTGTTACTTCTACGTAAAACGAATTCTAGCAATAAGTCCCTGATTACCTTACATCTCACCCCGTAGATTTACTGCAGGACCTAAAACATTAGCCACTTAACTGTCCATACGCGGACCGCCCTGATGGAAACAAACCTGTCCGGCTCTAGGACCTAGGCTTCTCCGGGCTGACACGCGCCACGTCTCGTGTTTCGTTACAGAGACTAGAAAATGGGGGCAGGTCCCCTAGCGTCCCCGCAGGGTCGCTTAGAGCTCCCTCTTACCCGCTGCAGCCCTGCGGTGCCGGCACGACTAAGGTGGAGAAAGCCCAGGCC
>NW_024343159.1:796625-812702 GCF_902729225.1 Pteropus medius | reverse complement strand
CATCTCAATAGCGGCTGCTGACAAACAGCCCCAACCGCAGGCTGTGAAAACTGGCCCTGTGTGCCCAGAGGGAGCGCGCTGGACGGCGGCTGCCCGGGGCTCCTCTCCAGGGCCGAGGAAGGCGGGCCGGGGTCAGTGTGGGCGGGCGTGGGGGTTGGGGGGATGGCAGCTGAGGAGCGGGCCCTGTCCCAGGCAGTGACCCCGAGCCTCACGGCCTGGGCCTCACGACTGGGTTGTGCGATGGTGGCACCTGGGGGCAGCATGGGACGAATGGCGACCGTGCAGTGCCGGGGACTCTGTGACGGGCAGAGGTGGGGAGGGCAGCGCTCAGCCCCAGTCCTGCCCACTGTGGAGCCGCAGCAGCCACTCACCTCCTGTCCTCCTCGTACTTGGACCTGGAACCAGAGAGAGAGCAGGTGACACAGGGGTGGCGGGGGCTGGGCCCACCCGCCTGCAGACTGGCACGGGGAGGCCCTTCCCGAGAGCGGGCGGGACAACAGGGCTCAGGGTTCCAGCGGCCCCGAGGGTCCTGTCAGCTACGACACCAGCCGAACCAGGTCTCTCAAGCTACAGAAGGGGAGGCGGCAAGGCCGGCCTCGGAAGCCATGCCGGAGGTGGCTCCTGCTGTGCCTCCTGGAGCTGGAGGAGGCCGGGAGACGCGGGCCGAGCGGAGGAGAGAGCAGACGGCACCCGAGGCCTGATCCGAAGGTGCCACCTGCCAAGGCGACGGGGCAGGACTGCAGCCCGAGTGCTGGCGGGGGCCCGGCACGGCCCGGCTCTGCAGGGCTCGCTCAGCTGCCCTCACACCCACCCACGGGCAGCCATCTGCCCCGTGGCCAAGACCGACACGCGCGGCTGCTTCAAACAGAAGCCCCTGTGAGTGGGCGCCCACGCCTGTCACAGCCCCGTGCCGGTCCGTGGTGCCCGGGCCTTGGCGGGGGCACAGGCAGGCTTTGCCGCCCCCCTCGACTGCCAAGGGGGTGGGAGGGCCGCGGGCAGAGCGCCCTCCCTGTGCGGCCTCGGTGGCCCCTCACCCAGGCCTCTTCCCAGACGCCACTGCTGGCTCAGAGCTCCGGCCCCACGTCTAAGCACCATCTCGAGCCCAGCCCTGAGGGGACGGTGTCCCGCAGGACCACGCAGGCGCCCGGCCCCGTCCAAATGGCAGCGCCCGTTCTTTTCACGGCTCAGGCCAAAGAACCACGGAGTCTCCCCAGACGTCTCCAGAGAAACCTCGTTTGCTCCGTCAACAGACCGAGAACCGACACTCGCACACAGCCCCGGCCTCCGCTGCGCTCCCGCCCCGCTCCTGCGGCCGCCCGCACCCCTACCCCACATCGGGGCTCGTAGCTCCGACGGCTTCACTGAGAACAGTGCAGACCAGAGTCCTTACCCCGTCCGCTGGCCCTCCGGGGATCCCCGCCACCCCTCAGACTCCGACACTTCCTCACAATGTGTGGGCACACACGCCGAGGAGGGTCCCATTCCCCCTGGCTGTTCCCTCTGCCTGGGACGCCCTTCCCCAATGTCTTCAAGGATACCCCTCTCTTTATGAGCACTGCATCCCGCTCTGCAGCACGTGCCCCCCAGGCTGCTCCATCCCTGCATGTGTCCCCTGCACCCCCGCATTCTCTAGAACTTCCTTCTCCGTCAGACGCTGCTTCCTCTTCCCACCACAGCACGAGCTCCACGAGGAGCGGGGCCGGGCGCGCAGTAGGGCCTCTGGAAATGCCCGCTGCGCTGGCAAAGCAGCATCGGTGGGGCCTAGTTCAACTCTTGCTGTTTTACAGATGAGAAGGCTCGCCCGAGGCCCACGGCTGCTGTAGAGCCGCGGTGCTGGGGGTGGAACCTGCTTCTAAGCCCGATGTGTCCCCATAGCCACCCCTGGGGCCGCAACGCCAGAAGACTGGGAAGGAGTGACCCGGCAGCTGTGCCGGAGGCCCCTCCCGCAGCCGGCCAGCCCTGTGCCCCTCGGGAGGGGCTGCACCCTCTGGGGCTCCAGCCCGGCTCTCAGCTTGTTAGACACGGGGGACTGGGAGGCGGGCTGAGCAGAGCGCCTCCGGATGGCAGTCAGAGCCTCCTGTGACTGCCAGGAGCCCCGAGCTCTGAATGCCCCCCGAAACAGCCGCAGTGCAGTGGGGGAAGGAGGCCCGGGCGGGAGGTGCAGGGGGGAGGTGTTGGCCTGGCAGTGTGTCCGGCTGTAAGGGGCCCAGACTCACAGAATGTCTCCCAGGGCGTCCAGCTGCCTCTCGGCGACATGGCGCTCTCGGCCCGGGTCCCCGTCCAGCTCCAGCAGGTCGTTCTCCCCGTACAGGCTGCCCAGGCCCAGAGTGCGCCGCGTCCTGAGCCAGAGACGCAGACAAGTGTGCACGAGCGCGTGGCAGGCACGCACCCACACGTTGCAGGGGAAGGGGGCCCCCCCTGCACGTCACAGGGGAGGGGGAGGGCGAGGGCTGGGGCGGGCCACCTGTAGTCTTGCATCTGCTCCTGGATCTCAGGCATGGCCGCCTCCTGGGCCTCGGAGAGGGCGGCCCGGACGTCCTCGCCACTCCGCAGGCGCGACTCTGTCGGGAGCGAGGACAGGGACAGAAGCCATGCTGGCTGAGCCGTCCCAGCCCCATGGGAGGGGATGCTAGCTCTTGGCCCATTAGCCAAAAGAAGCGGAGGCCTGCATCTAGCAGGTCACTTGCGAATTCACGACTGGGGTCCTGACGTTCAAGGCCCCAGGCAAGAATGGAAGCATCTGAGTGTCCACACCCATAAAGTGGGGAGCATAGGCGCCCGTTGGGGGCTGGGTGCAGATGCTGCCGAGACAGCAGAGGGCTGCCTCCGAGAGGCCTGCGTCCCAGGGCCCGTCCCCGGGCCCTCACGTGGAACCCGGTCCCCACCAGTGCAGGGGCCAGGGCTGCACACAGCCGAGGCCACGCTCCTGGCAGGTTGCCTCTCGCCTGTGCCCATGAGCTCCCTTCCCTGTCACCCTCCCTCCAGAGGCTGATGGCTGTCAGCGTTAACCAAGGAACTTACAAAAACACCAGGGACCCTGGCCCTGCAGGTGGGATGCAGCAAGGCCCTGGCTTCTGTATTTTTACCCCAAGCAGCCCTGGTGACCGGCCAGGCTGAGGAATCCCCCATCACCCTGTTTCCTCTCGGGACACAAGACCCAACCGAGGCCCAGACGGGCCATGCGGAAGGTCGGCAGAAGCGAGCCCAGGCCTCCTAAGCACGCTGTGTCCCCCCGTGACAAGCTCCACCCGGCAGTGAGGGGCCCGTGCCCACGGTGTCAGCTCTGGAGGCAGCGACCCGCTGGGCTCGGCTGCCTCCTGGGCACCCAGGACGAGATGGGCTGACTCGCGAACCAACTTACCGATCTCAGCCTGTACCGACGGTGGGACCCTCACTCTCAGCGGCTGGAAAGCAGAATGGGGGCAGAGGCAGCGAGGTCGCACCCCGGGGTGTGGCACACGCACTGCCTTCTCTCCTTCGCCCTAGCTCCCCACCACCTTGTACCCGCAGAGCCGAGGCCGGGATGAGAAGTGGGCTTGGAGGCGGCGGGCGCCACGTCCCGTTACCCCCAGGCCCGCGGGCTGCAGGCCCGGCAGGGGCTCCAAACACCGAACGGGCTCCCTCGGCCGTAGGGAGCCACCTGGCTGGGCTGCCTGGACGACTCCCGGCGGAAAGCGGCCGGTAACTGCACTTCAGTGAGCACGACGCTCTGGCTTTCGCTCCAAGCACCAGCAGCTGGATGTGGGGACAGCCCCCTAACAGCTGACAGGGAACAACTGGAGCTCCAACCTCCCTTACCCAAGACCCATTTAAGAGCAAAGGTGAACATCTCGAAGGAAAACAGTTCGTTTCCCAACCTCCTCGGCTCCGGCGGTTTCAGTGGCAGTCAGGCCGTCCTGGGGTCAGTTTAGTGGATGAGGTTAGAAAGTCCCTGGCAGGGACTGGCCTTTGTGGGAAGAAGTCCCTGCCACATGCCTGGAACAACGTCCAGATGTGGCTCATCTGCCCCCTCTCTGGGGACCGTGCCTGTGGGCCGTCAGAGCCCGACTGGCTCCCTGGTCCAGGCCACCAGGTCTCTGGTGGGGTGGGGGGAGGGTCGCCGGGATTTGGTGCCATCCCTCGGGAGCATCTCAGAGAGGCAGTGTGCATCCCGCCTCAGCACTTGGCACGAAAGTGGGTTCGGGGGGGATCATTGCTAGACCAGAACCCGGGGTCCCAGCCTCTCAGCCTGCAGCTCTCTGAGAACCTGTCTGCCTTCGGCCTGAATGTCTCAGTTTTCCCTCTGCCTCCAAGTGGCCCAAAGAGGATGATACAATTGTAACCCAACCCGTGCCTGCCTCACCGCATTTTTCTCCAGGAAAATGGTCCAGATGTCCTTCCCCAGGCTTCGGGAATCCTTCGGGTTTGTCTGCTGATAAACTTCTACACACAAGTAAAAAAGCTGGGGAGAGAGAGAGCGAGTTAGAGCTCTGGTCCTCAACCAGGGGACAATCAGCAACGTCTGGAGACACCTGGAGAGGTGTCCCGGCTACCTGTGGGTGGAGCCCCAGGACACGGCTAAACTTCCTGTGTTGCACAGGACAGCCCCTACAAACAACAGTCCCACAGCTGGGGTGGCGCCCAGGCTGGGCGCCGGCCGAGGGAGGAGCCCGCCTGTGCCCGTGCGGGCGCGTGGACCCTCGCGGGCAGCACGCCCCAGCTCTGGGGCCTGGCCACGCCCGGCGCGTCGTGTCCTGTACTTGCGCACGGACGGCACTCTGGGGTCACGCTTTTACTCCCCGTCGCCAGTGTCCTGTCTCCATTCGGGAATGCGGCACGGGCACGGGGATCCCACACACAGGCGTTCAGTGAACGTGAGCACGTGGCTGCTGAGCCGGCTTCCAACCGTGGGACCCCCCGGGAGGAGCCCGCAGCCCCGCCTGGGACAGGAGGCTGGTTCTGAGGACACGGCCTCCGCCTCTCGCCCTTGGCCCCTTCCTGCCCAGCCGCGGGGTAGTGTCTGGGCACCAGCCCAGGCCCTTCGCACCCCTCGGCCCTGCTCGCCGCACCCTCCGCACGCTTCCTAACAGTGATGCCACGTGTGCGAGGGCCACTCTCTCAGCTCCCCCGTCTGCCACTGTCATTCTCATTCAGAAACCTCCGGAAGACCAGCTCCTCCGAGCTGGCCACGTTTTCCTGCTGCTCCTGTGAGGTGCCCTCCCACGCAGGCTCCCCCTATCCTGTCCGTGTCCCGAGATGCCCAGCAGGGCCCGTGGGCCTGAGCAGGGCGGAGGCCACCGACGTGCCGAGCGCAAGCAGGCGCTCGGGGGAGATGGACATGCTGACGCACCAGGGGGCTGGGGTCCGCCTGCGAGAAGATGTAGCGCAGGAAAACCCCCAGGTGGGCCGGCCGCGACTTCAGCTTCTCAAGGTCCTGGAAGACGGCGTCGCTCTGGAAGGGAGATGGACGCGGGCGGCTGGTTGGCTCAGAGGCGGGGCCCAGGCGCTCGGCCTGCCCCAGCCTCGTGCCCGTGCTGTCTGCCCCCGGGGTTTCCAGACCACGGCTTCCTCCCCACGCTCCCCCCAGCCGCTGCCAGCCAAGCTGCTTCGAGCCGAGAGCAGCTGGTGCCACCGAAGAATGAGGAAAAGAGAAAAGCAGGAACCGTTACTTCGCTGTTGAGACAGCCCGGGTCGTAGTCCTCCTCTGGGCCGATGATCAAGGGTTTTGCGTTCTGATCGACGCCCTGGGGCAGAGAACAGGGTGCAGACAGGAGAGGCTGGAGGACCGGAGAGCCGCCCCCTTGGGGACGCGTGTGCAGTGACAGCGCAGCACAGACAGAGCCACACGCGCCTGGCGAACGCTGGCTCCCAGCCCCCGTCTCCGGGGACTGAGGACCACGGCCACCTGCAGGAAGTGACTGCAGCAGGCGTGGCCGAGCAGCCCGGCAGCCTGGCTGCAAGGCAGTGGGCAGCGAAAGCGCTCGCTTCCTGTTTGCACAAGACCCGGGAGGGAGTGCCAGCCAGCGGGGTGAGGACCCGGCGCCCCTGCTGAGCTGGGGGCCCCGTGTTCTCCGCCACAGCCCCCGCCTGAACTCACCCTCCAAGTTCCGGCGGCCACAGCCTACTTTGCAGGCTGGCCAGGGGCCCTGTGGTCCGTTTTGGCACGAGGGGACGCAGCTGCCCCTTGCCGGCTCCCTGCCGGAGGAGACCGGGCACAGCCCGGTGCCCGTCATGCCCCAGACCTCTCAGCCTGGCTTCTCCGCGCCCTGGGCTAGTGTGCACGGCCTCACCCAGAGCCCTCCCCCTGCTCCAGCTCCCACGCCCGGCCGCGGCTTCGGACCAACCCCATTTCTCACTCGCTTCACCTGCCCCCATCCCCAGCGATGCCCAGCAGGGGTCCAATGGGGGCCCTCTCCTGGACCTCCTGGGTAGCTCACGCCGCCCCTGTCCAGGCCTGAGACGCCCTCCAGACACTTTCCCCGACACTCCTCACTTGCTTTGTTCTCCTGGGAGTTTAGGGTCCGTGCCCCGAATCTCTGGGTCACAGAACGTGAGACCCAGAGGGAACCTCAGGGAGCTGAGGCTGGCACTTGCCGATGCGGGAACACAGTGGGCCCAGAGACTGGCTGTCGTGTGCAAGGTGCTATCACCCTGGTGGGCCACGTCTGGCTTCGCAGATACACGCCGAGCACCGTGCTGTCTGAACCCTGTGGGGCCTGGGGTCCCCAGGGGGTGTGGGGCGGCCCTACTCCACTTTGAAAGCACTAGGTTTTTGCTTGTTTGGGGAAAGATTTTTTCTTTAAATCTTTACAAATGTGTAATTCTTTTAAAAATTACAAAAGCAAAACATGCTTACTGTAAAAAAAAAAATCAAACATTGCAGGATTGTGACGGCAAGTGAGAGTCCCCTTCGGCCTCGCTCTTGTCGCTGACAGCGCGGGGGACAGTGCGGGCCCCGTGCTCTAACGGGGGTGTACCGAGACGCTGGAGCTGCGCCGTACTCGCCCTCAGCGCCCCAACACGGCAATTTAAATAGTTGTCAGAAGATGAAGATTCGGGAGGAAAAGACTCCACGCCTACTGCGGCCAGCCACCCACCCGAAAACCTCCCCTCGGAGCAGGACGTGCCCCTGACCTCCTTCGGGACCCGAACTTAGGCCAGGGGTGCTGCTGGGGGCGGGCGGAAGGCGCAGCCCTGCGGGGCCAGGATCACACTGTCCCACTGGGACGCCGTGGGAGCGAGCTGCGTCCCTGGCCTGTCCCTGGCCTGTCCCTCGGCCCCTACCTGCCCGGCTCTCACGGGCCCAGCGAAGACCCTAATGCCGGCGCCCCTTCCTGACCGTGAGGACTGGATGGGACGCCCCCGAGGGACCGGCACAGCAGCTGCTGCCGGGTGCTCCCACACGCAGGCCCGTCCCCACTGCCCCCGAGACCCGAGAGTGACCGACGCGGGCTGCAGGTGGCACTGGGACAGCGTGTGCTGCAGGGGGCGGTGCAGGGAGGACGAAGCTCCTCTGCAGCAGACGTAAGAGTAAGTAGCGCGTCGGCGTACGGGGACAGTGCACGCGTCTCGGAGCAGAGAAGCTCCGCGTCCCCCTCCCAGTGACGCCGCGGGGGCCGGGGACCCAGCCTGTCCCAGCGGCTCTCCTCAGGCCTCCATGAGGCTCTCCTGGACCTGCCCAGCCAGAGCCCGAGGCCCCAGAGCAGAGCGGGGCGCAGGCCGCTGATGGGAAAGGTCGGGGCGGGGGGTGAGCCACTGTTTTCTAAACTATGGTGCCAAAGACTTGGTGTAGGAAAAGCGCTGTTAGAGATAAAGAAAACTGGACACTAGCGTTCCGGGGAAACACTGAGGCTGCCTTGCCCGCATTACAGACGCCAGGAGAAAGCCGGCTCTCTGCTCCTGGGGCGTCGCTCCCTGGCGAGGGGGCAGGCTCCCCGCCCCCGCCCATGCTTCTCCAGGTCCACCTGAAAACAGGCCTGGTTCTAAAAAGGGGGCAGGGCGGTCTGGACCACTCACCTGGTCGCCGGGTGCGTCCGGGCCCTGCCACTTGTGGTGCTGGGCTACCCTGGCCGTGGTAACAGGGGAGGTACGAGGGCTGTCCAGCCCAGGGTCTGACAGCACTGAGCCCCGACTCACCAGAGACTAAAGGACAGAGAACTCCGTAAGCGGGGAGCCCTCCCGGAAGGCCCTCTGGGCTTGGCTCGCCTGTTGGTGGTAGCCGCCCCATCGCCTAGTTTGAACTCAGTGCCTACTGTGCGCCCGGCACTCTGCTGGCCCTGGTCACCGGCACCTCGGTTGGTTCTCACGCAGCCCCTTCCCACTGTTCACACAAGGACGCTACTTGGAGCGGTCACCAGACTTGCTGGACGGCGAAGAGCTGTCCACCCTCACCTCGCGTGGCCCTCGGATGCTGAGCCCTCAGGATGACGTCGGCTGCGGCTCACCGAGGACCGGGCCCCTCGTGCGGTCCCCCAGCACTGACCCTCTCACAGCCGTGTGCCACCCTCCCCCCACCGGACAGGAGCAGGAAGGAAACGACGTCCCAATCGTCACTCAGAACCAGGAGTTACAGGCGTTTCAGGCGCTGGGCGCACGCGCTTAATTCACCTGGTGAGGACGCGTTTTGCTAACGTCCCGGCACCTCCCGTTCCCCTGTGCTTCTACATGGCAAGTCCGCGTCTGCAGGTCGTGTGTGCAAATCGAGCACACCCAGGGAGACGAGGCCCGAGGCTGCACCGGGGGTGCGGGGGCCGAGGCGGCCAGGGCCGAAGGC
The DNA here is from genome assembly GCF_902729225.1 of Pteropus medius. Lineage (NCBI taxonomy): Eukaryota > Metazoa > Chordata > Mammalia > Chiroptera > Pteropodidae > Pteropus > Pteropus medius. Next base: position 803,950 of record NW_024343159.1, on the reverse strand, counting down.
TCCGTGTCCTGCCGTAGGCGGCAGAAGAGTGCTCTGCCACGGCCCACCGCAGAGGGCTGACGGCCCTGCCCCCTACACTCAGAGGCCGCAGCAGTGACATGGCTGCTCCCGGCTCTATGTGACACACTCAGGGGAAATGACAGGTGGGTCTGCGATCTTGCGCTCGGAACCCCTCTTTTGGAACCCAGAGCAGTGACTAAGGCCCTTGGAGCCAGGACTACGGGGGAGGTGCAGACGACAGGCCGGAGCCGCAGAGCAGCGGGCGGGCTGCAGGGCCGGCAGGTGCTGCAGAAGGGACACCGCACACACACGTTCACACAGCTGGCCTCTGCCGGCACCCACCTCGCCGACGGAAGGAAAGCGTTCTGTGCCGGAGTCCAAGCCACTGTCCCCGTCCTGCGACCCCAGAGAAGGCAGGCCTGAGGAGGGAACCATCCCCACGGTGAGGGGGAGAGGCGGTCCCTCCCCTCCCGTCCCCATGCGCTTTCGCCTCTCACCGCACGGCCCCTCGGCTGGACGCTCTAGGCCTACCTCTCACTTCCTCCCGCCCGTGCCCCGAGCACGTCAGCTCCTGAGCTCAGACTCCATGGCTCCCCCCGTCTCCTCGGCCACCCGTTTCTCGGGCTCTGGGACCAAGGTGGCCCCCTGGCATCCCAGCCTTTTGCTGGCACTTAGCCCGGGGCCCCTGGCCACACACTCACTTCTGCAGAATGACCTGCGCCCGCCCCCTGCGCTGGGGCTGCCCCCTCGCTGCTGTTTCCCAGGCACCACTGTGCTTTCCGTCCCCAAGTCTGTCTCACGGAGAGGGGACGACAGGTAAGAGTCCTGGACCACGACACGCCAGAGCAAAAGGGGGGCTGGGGGCACTCACCTTCTGATGGTCTCTGGCTGGAGTCACCACAGAGTGGAAGTACGTCCTAGAAAGAAAGACGCAGAGGGTGGGCCATGCCATCACCCTCACCCCAGTTTCCTCCCCCTGACCAGCAGACAGCATCTGCTTACAACCGGCGTGCGGCTTTGAGGGAACAGTGACCCCTAATGGTGGACACGGAGCGTCACTATGGGGCAGAGTCTAAAGGCTCGCTGGAGCCACAGGCCTGATGTGGGGCGGCTCCTTAGCACCGGCAGGAAAAGCTTGGGCGGGTGACTTGGGGCACGTGGACCCTGAAGGCGCTGGCCTGGGGCCAGGATCGGCCAGCATGGGGCCAGCCCTCACGGGCCCCCAGCTCCGAGGCCACAGGTTCTCTCGCCTCAGAGCCAGAGCCCCAGAGGCACAGCAGTGGACACGCGCCCGGCGATCCAGCCAGGCGGAGCATCTGGGCTTCCACCCGACGAAGCACGGCATGGCGACACGCACAGCCCTGACGGCAGCCCTGCCGTGCCCCCTGTACGAGGGAGGGTGCCACCTCCCCAGGAGTTGAGTCACCGCCGAGATCGACCATGTGACACTGAAGACTCCTTCAGAAAACAACAGAGCTGAAGTCTGATTCCCAAACTTTTTTGACCTAGAAGCTTTAAAAAAAAAAAAGGAATCGCCTTCAGATGATTCCTTTCACCAAATGCCATTCGCGAAGACATTGAAGCTCATAGGAAGTGACTTCCTGTGGGAAGGACTAAGGCCTGCGGGACGTGACTGAGAGTCAGTGCCCTGATGGGACAGACGAGGGCCGTCCCCGCTCTGGGGCCTCCCACGACATCTGCGCGGCTGCTACTCTGGACCCCTGGACGGGCCGAGCGCGCTTTCCTTAGCTGGCTTCATGAAGGGGGAACTTGCGTCTCTTTAGGGGCAGGTGGTGGAGGAGCTGCCAGGCGGACACAAGGGAGACGGGCACCGGGCAGGGGGCGGGAGCCGACTCCTGTGCAGGCAGCGGCCAGCACCCGGGCGCCCAGCAGTGGGGCTCGGCCCCGGCGGCGCTGACCCGCCTCTTGGCAAAACACAGAGCGCCTACCAGCTCGGCCCCGGGGCCAGCCGTGACTCCAGACGCCTCGCCCCACGCTCCCAGGGCTGTGCCCACCGCCACTCACCAGCCCGCCGACGGTCCCCTGCTGGATCTTCTGCTGCAGCTGGGTGACCCGCCGCCGTGCACCCTCGATCTGCTCCTCCAGCTGGCTGCCGGGGCTCTGGCTCTGTGCCTCGCAGATGCGCTGGGGGCGGACGGAGGGCGTGCGGTGACCCCCGACCACGGGGAGAGATGGGGTCTCCACCTCCCAGTAGGAGCACATTATTTCACCCCCATTTAGGAGCAAAGCAAGGTGCGAATGGTGAGAAGCGGACAGGTGAGGCAGCTGAGAAGGGAGACGGCCCCGAGGCCCGCCCCCAGGTCTCCCCTGACCCTTGAGTGCCTGTCCAGGCCAGCACGTGGAGAAGTGCCAGAGACACCTGCACATGGCGAGGACCGTCTGGGACGAGGGCAGAGGCGCGGGCTGGGAAGCCACCAGCCCTGTTCTGGGCCCAGGCTGGGCTGGGGGCAACCTGCTGACTCCGCGTGCCTCAGGTCACATGGGGACGACAGCACCTGCCTCCTGGGGTGGCTGTGGGGTCCGAGCAGGCTCATACGGCAAACTGCCTAGCGGGGCGTGGTGCCCAGTGCACAGTTACGGGCTAAGCGTGGGGCAGCTCACACGCCCCACTGCAGAAGGCTGCTCGGGGTAACTAGAGACTTGGGGTTCGTGTTCTTCAAACCGCCCAGCACCCTCTGGCAGAAACGCCCCCTGTCCTTCCCCTCTACGCCGGGCATGCCCCTACCCTCCGTGCTCTCAGCAGGCGTCTGCCAAGAACCTTCTCAACCTCCCTCCACTTTGGGACGCCTGCCCGACTGACTTTCGACCTTCGACCTTCACCCTCCCCGGCTCCCCGTCTCCGCCTGCAGCAAGTGCTGAGCGTCCTGTCAGGGGGAGCCCCCTGCTCCGATCCCCTGCTTTCCCAGCCACGTGCTCCCAAGCAGGAGGCTGCCTCCCCATCACTCAAGGGGACCCCTAGGCCCCCGCGGCCTCACACGGCGTCCCTTCCTGGCCCCCTGACTCTTCCTGCCTAGGAGGGGTGCTCTGCGCAGAGAGGAGGCAGCCCCCACCTCGAAGGAGCACAAAGAAATAACTACGGCAGGACCGGGGACTGGCACCACGGTCTCTGCCCTCAGCTCCTCTCTGCGCCGGCGCCTGGGTGACACCATCCAGGTCCCTGTCGACACCAGCTCTGTGCTGGGGACATGCTCCTGTGTGTCCCAGCCCTGCTCGCTCCAGTGCTCGGAGAAGACCTTTCACCGGACGGTCCCAAGGGACCTTCGGCTTGGTGCCCCCCAAGTCTCGCTCCGTCGATGGCGTCACCATCTAGCTGGTGCCTAAACCTGGCACCATCTTTCACTCCTGCCCCGACCGAGAAGCTCCACTGACCTGACTCCGAGACGTCTCCCGCCACCACCCCGACTTCCTGACTGCTCCGCTCTGCCAAGCGATGTGCCCGCTGTGCCGGGTTCTGTTCCCAGGCCTGGCCACCTCGCTGCGTCCCGTCCACCCACTGGGCCGGCATTCACGTACCGGCCCCCACCTTCCTTCCCCCTCAGCCACCCTTCCCCAAAACCAACAAGGTCAGTTCCGACCGACTGACTTTCCCGTCCTTGTGTTCCCTCATTTCACACACCCCGCCTCATGCCCTGCGTCCCGTCTCCGTGTCCGGTATGTGAACCCACCATCCGCGAGCTCTGTCACTGTCTGCTCTGCCCGTCAAGCTCTGCTTTAACAGCTTCTGCCGGCCTGCGACAGTTCCTTAGTGGGCCTGGGGTTTACTTTTTAAGGTTTTGCGTTAGGCCGTGGCCTGCAAAGTCAGGCACACACACTGGCAGACGGCTCTGAGCAGGCGCCGCTCCCCTAAGGCGGGCGGCCTGTCCTCGGTGGCGACCTTACCTGTAACTCCCTCTCCTCCTGCCTCAGCATGTCCCTGAGGATCTGGGCGGCGTGCTTCTGGAATTCGGGATCCTGAGAATGGAGGATAAGACGGTGGTGACAGCTCGGCGGCCTCTCCTCCGCCTGTTGGCCATCGGGCAAGGAGCGGGGGCAGGGGGTGGGGAGCCAGGTCGCTCGCCCGGCAGGGGCACTGGGCCTCAGCGAGCGTGGCGTGCGTCTTCCGTCAACCCCGCCCCGAGCTGCCCACCGGGCATCGCACTGCTCTCCAGCTCTGGGACTCGCTGGCTCCGTCCTCCGTCCAAGGGAAGACCCCCCTCCTCCCGTCTGCATCTCCGCCTCCTCTAACCCCTCCCACAGCTGGCCCTGGTCCTCGGCGTCTCCCTACTCGTCTGTCTGCTCCTGACCCCCCTACAGGTGCAGCTCCATACCTGTTCCTCCAGGAAGCCCCTCCCCCGCCCCCTGAGGTCCGTACCCCTGTAACGATGACCGGCAACAGTGTTTACAGATGCCCCATCCCTGCCTGGGGCGTGCACCCCATGGCCGCCCCTCTCTCCATGGGAGGCGACCCTCACGGGGCCTCCTCGGAGTCGTCCACACATTCAGGGCACACGCTGCTGTCCGGCAAACCACCCCCGCGTCCCCATGGCGGGAGGACATGTCTGGCTTGTCTCTGCTTACGGCATGCACTCCACATACCCCGCTCTCGTCCTGGTGTGGGGGGGCATTCGAGGGCCAGCGGGGCGAGGGCGGGAGCAGGAGAACCTTACCTGCAGCGGTCTGGGCCCTGTGACGCGCTGTGGAGGGTGGCGGGGGGGGCGGCGGAGGGGCTGCAGGCGGGACCCGGGGAGCTCTGGCTGCGTCCTGCGGGGGCCCGGGGACGCCGACGGCCGAGGGTGAGGAGCCCAGGAGGGTGAGTGCGACGTAGGCACCGGCTGGGGGATGGACAAAGGCCTGCTTGGCGACATTCTGCACAGCGGTGACCAAGCCAGAAGGAGGGTCCTTTCCCGTCCCCCTTCACCACGCCTGTCATTCTGCAGACGACGTCCCTCACGTGCAGTGGCCCCACCCTCTACGTCCTGCTCGTCTCCCTGTCCCCGCACAGACCCCAGCCACATTCCAGCCGCGAACACCCGGGAACGCTCTGCGGGGCTCCCCGATCCCTCCTCTGTCGCACCCCAGTGCGCGGCTGCCCGGCCCATGGCAGGCGCTCAGGCACCAGCCCCCTCCAAACCCCACGCCAACTTCCTTCCTCGAGCATCCGTGAACAGTCCGTGAACAGCCGTGAGCGAGGCCTGCCCTCGGACGGTCTAACGGGGAGCGCCCAGACGGGGCGGAGACAAGAGGCTGACGAGAGGCTGGCAGGGAGCTGCGGCCGGACGCGACGCGCTGCTGCCATGTCTGAGGGGGAGCCCAGGTCGACAGCCCCCGCCTGGCCGTCCGCTCCCCTACTTTTTCAGGGATCAGCTCTCTGCAACTCACATTTGATGAGCTTCACCACCTCCAGATGCGAGCTGTTGGTCACCATGGTGCCGTTCACCTGTTGGGGGACAAACGATGCTGAGCAATGGGGTTTGAGACCCGGGCCCTGCACAAGGTGCAAACAGCGCTCCTGTGGGAGCCATCTCGACGTCCGCCGGCCGCCTCCGGCCACCTCTCTCCAGGCCACACGGCACACTTGCTCCTATTCGTGCCGGCCCCGCGCCCTGGCTTCCCCATGAGTCTGTGAGTCTGCAACTGTGTGCGTGCGTCGCTCACTCGTTTTTGGCGTCTGTCCTTCCAGCCATCAGCCTGTACTCCTGCTGGCTGACTCCGGGCTGTCCTCACCCTGAATTCCCTAACGGCTCTGAGACTCTGCACTGCAGAAGAGTGAGCTGAATCGGCAGGACGGGTGACAGCAGTGAGAGGTGGCAGGACCCAGAGCCAGCGCTGAGTGCAGGCTGGAGCACCAACCCGGGACCTGGAGGACCCAGCCTCTTCCTCTTCACCCTCTTTTGCTCAGCTGTGCGACGGGAATAATGAAACCTGTCCCAGAAGCTCAGCTACTTGCGGGTCGAGAAAGGCCTAGAGCGTGGAACCGGCTACCTTGGCCGCCGTCGCGTCGCCCGCCGTGCCCGCCCTCCCGGCAGCACCCAGCCCCACGCGGGCCGAATGCGCCAGGCGCACGCGCAGGGCCGCTCACCTTGATGATCCGGTCGCCCTCCTTCACTCCGGCTTTCACGGCCGCTCCTCCTGCAAGAGGCGGGTCCGGTCAGCGGGGCCCGCCACCCGTCCCACAGGCCACCGAGTGTGCCCGGGTCCCTGTCACATCGCCCCCTCCAGCGTCTCCTCACGTCCGTGCTGAGACCTCGTGCACACCGCAGGGACAGGCTGACGCTGAGCCGGGGCGGCCCACTGGCCTCGCGCCCGCTCTTCCCTCCACCTGGCCCGGCAGCAGCAGGTGTGCTTCACGCGGACGCACCTGAGTGTGTCCCAAGGCCAAATGCGTCCTTCTCACGACCCAGTGGGAAGAATGAGTCTACTGTGTCACACGTCACTGTCGGCGTAAAGAACCACCGAGAAAAGCACCCAGGAAGGGTTAAAAGCAGAGCTTTCGAACGGGCTCGCAGGCCTGGGGGGCTCGCACACGGCACTGACGACGGGCATGGCAGCGGCTCTGCGTTCCGTTACAAGGCTGTTTCAGACCATTCACGGTTTCCCCCTTTCCGGTGGGCATGACGCTGAGCAGAGCCTGCCCATGCCTCCCAGGTGGGCGCCCCACTGGGGCCCCGGGGGGGTCTCAGTGCCACGGGGTTCTAATGGACGTAGGGCCCCGTTTCGTTCACATCCAGGAAGCACGCGGAGCACGGACACCGAGGCACGTTAACGAGAAGCATAAATATTACGCTTTTTCTAAACCTGCCCCGAGGTGATGATCACGTCTGTAAGCTGCATTCATCTGACCAAAACCAAACCCCTACGGCGCACATCTCGACGTTCCTGGTCGGAGCAAGAGAAAGCACGGTGACGACTACGCCGCACTCTGGCTTCTCCACGTGGGGCCTGGAGGCCACTTGCACGTGGCACAGCTGTCACCTGGAACTGAAGGTGGGGAGTGACGAGCCTGCACGCACGAGACACACAATGTGACCTCTAACAACCCAGCGATGAAAAAATACTCAACCCTCAGTGCTGAGGAGCTGGAGCGGCCCCCAGACTTCAGTGAGCACGAGACTTCACCACAAAGCCTACTCCCTGCCCCCTTGCCGGAAAGCGGTTCAGTCCCTCGGGCTGGGCCAGGACGGAGGGTTTCAGCCATCTCTGCCCCTGGGTGATGGGCACGGACAGAGCACATTGCACTTCGAGGAGCAGACGTTAACAACTGCTGTGTCACACTGTGACTTCCAAGCCAATCCAAAGGACATCTCCTCCCCGACACACACACACAC
>NW_024343159.1:772110-795031 GCF_902729225.1 Pteropus medius | reverse complement strand
GGGGACGGCGTGCGTGGGGCTCGGCATGCGTGGGAGTGGGCGCGACTGCTGCCCTGAGCTCCGGAGTTAACTCCCAGTGGGTCTGGGCCCTGATTCTGTCCCCTACGAGGGGGCACCTGGGCAGGTCTCTGAGCCCATGTGCCTCAGCTTCCACGCCCGTACACAGGGCTAGGACTACTTTCTGCACCTGACACAAGGACGATACGAGGCACACATTACGCGCGCGTGCACGCCGTGCCTGCGTGCGGGTCCCCGGAGGTTACCTGCTGTCTCAGGGGCGTCCGAGGGCTGGCGCTGGTGGGAGGCGCGCGTGCGGTCAGGTGCTGAGTCTCCCGAGGACAGGCTGCTCAACCTGGAAGGACACGGAGAACATGTCAGCGGGGGCACAGGGACCTGCGGCCTGGGCGCCGAGGGACCAACCCCCCCCCCACGTCACCCACTTGATCTGGTGGGAGAACAGCTGTGTCTACGCCAGGGGCAACGCCACCCAGAACCCTGGGCTGGCCGGCATGATCTCTAACGCTCAGCAAGGCGCAGGGGTGGGCGGGGGGGATGGACACACAGCCCTTCAGGAGTCAAGACAGAGACAAGAGAGGACGAGATGTGCGCGCGTCGGGTCTTAAACCAGGCTGCGACGGGGCTGACGGAGCAGACGGAGCAGCAGAGAGATGAACGCCAGAAAAGGCAGGAAAGAAGAGAGCCGCTTAGCTCGAGGCACCGGTTCGCACGGGAAGGGGACTGGCGGGCAAGCCAGCGGGGAGTCTGGACGGCGGCTGGAGCCCCCCTCAGTGCCATCTCTTCACCCCTCCAGTGTCGAGGAGCGTCACGAGCACTTGGCACCAACCCGTGGGGAACTGGCAACGTGCACTTTTCCAGAAAGTTGGGACACACGTCCCCGAGAAGTGTGCCGATCTGCAGCGGCACGGGTGACGGGGACCTGCTGTTCCGTGGCGACGTTCCACACCCCCACCCCCACCCCTGCAGTCAGCCTGCGGCCCCTTCTCAGAAACGACTGGGACCCCAGCTCCTCAGGGAGCGCAGAGCACATCAGACCACTGCCCGTTCCCTGCAGCGGGCCCCGCAGGGACGGGAAGACCTGTCGTCCCCACCGCCAGTACGAACCGCTGTCCCCACGCCTATCCTGGCCCCGTCTGGAGTGAGCGTTATGTGGACTGCCGCCACGGAAGCAGCACCTGCCGCATGAACGCTGGACAGGGCGGTGGGTGACGATGGGGACAGGCCCCAGGGTGTGTCAACATGATGACACCGGCCTGAGCCAGAGCGGGAGGGCAGCCGGGCCGCCAGGACGTGAGAGGCCAGGTCAGGTGGCGCGGCCGAGGCCAAAGGACAGGAGGGGCGGCTGTGGGTTCCGTGCTGACGCGTCCGCTCGCTCGCAGAGGCCGGGACGGCGCGGCCTCCGGGGAAGGCAGGCAAACTGGGGCGCGGGGCTGGAAACGGCACTGTTTTCGTTTGCGCCTCCTAAGCTCTGACTCACGGGAAGGTGCCATCTATCCAGGTAATAAATACAACAATCGTTCAATTTAAAAGCGGGGGGTCTTCTTCCCCCTTGCTCTGGCGCCCCTCTTACCTGGACAGGTGAGACTGCTCTTTACCGGCTGATTTTTGGATCAGAGGAAGGACGCCGAGGAGCGAGCGAGCGTGGGGCCAGGAGAGGAGGGAGAGGGAACAAAACAAGCCGGAGGAGACGCTCAGCCGGCGGGTCCAAGGGGGACCCCATGGGGCGTCGCACAGGGCCGAAGGGCAGGCGGAGTAAGACGCTGACCTACCCGCCACGTGCGGCTGGAGGCCTAGAGTTCCCTACTGTCCCCGGGCGAGGACACCAGCCAGGTGCAGACGGGTGGCCGGTGCTGTCAGCCCTGTCCCACATCCGCCGTGGCTGCCAGCACCAGCACCAACGGAAACACGCGTCCTGTGTCTGCAGGCCATCCGCGGGGCTGTGGGCCCCGTGAGGGCAGGGTGGTGGGGATGGTGGCCCGGGGCCGGACACAGCGAGGGCTCTGTCCTCGTCCAGGGACCCTGGGACTGTGCTATGCACATGTCGTCCTCCATTACCACTTTCTAAAGCACACGGAGCTGAGCCAGGGTGGCGTGTGGGGCTTCCGCGGGCCGGCTCCTGTGTGCTGACGGTGTCACCGTCTGCCTTGGCGTGTGTCCTTGCTTTCGGGCACCAAGAGGCGCCAAGCTCACCGTGCCCGTTCCCTCCGCCAGACCTGGAACCAGCCAGTTCTCCAGGGGCCCTGGTCCCTCTAAGTAGTCCGGGCTGCCAGGTGCTCACTGCGGCTGTGCTGTCATGGCGTCTAGGCCAACGGACAGGGCGGGAAACGTGGATGAGACTCACTCACGCCGAAACCTCGTCCTCCCCAAGCCCGTGGGCACCCTCCGTTCCCCATGGCTGGAACCCTGAGTCCCCAAGGCAAGACACGCACTGGGTCATCTCCGGGGGCACCGCACCAAGACGCTGGCAAGGACAGACTAAGCAAAGTTCACAGTGTCCCCAGGCTGTGTCCCATGACAGGTGAGGTCAGCACTGTCTCTGAAAGTCACTCTGAATTAATTCTCCAAGTTACCAACTTGAAATGCACTTAGGTTTCTCTTTACAGTTGCACTTTTTAGCGTTTGCTTTTCCCAGGCTTATTTGAAACGTTTTGAATTGACATAGCCGAATACCCCGAATGAAATTTTGCAAGTGTGACCCCTTCGCCTGTTCCGGTTTCCACTGCTTCTTCTGTAAAACGAACCAGTACGTGTCCTCTGTTCTCCTGTCTTCCTCACACCTTCATACCCTGCACCTTCCACTTCCTGTGTCCTCATGACTCCGCATCAGTCACGGCGTCTTCCACTTCCGGTGCCCTGCCTCCCACATGCCGTCTTCTGGCAAGTCGGGCCCAGCCCTGCTGCAGGGCGAGGCTCCAGGGGCACCTCTCACATGTCCTTGGGCAGTGCCGGGCATGAGCCAGCCCTCTGCAAACACGTGCTGGAAGCACCCTCCTGGTCCCGGCCCGGCAGGCACACGACACGCAAGGCAATGTCGGGTGACATTCCAGGCGGCAAAGGTGAAAACTGGGAACCAGCCTGCACAGGCTTTCTGCTGGTCCACAGTGGGTGTGTGTGCGTCTTAAAAAATTAGTTGTTAAAATCTGAAAAGCAGGCACTTTCACATTAAAAATACAAGTTTCTGGGTTCTCTTGAAAAGGCAAAGTTCTGGCACCACTGGGCTGAGTCTCATGTGTGGCCATGGGCTGGAGCTGGCTGGTGTCAGCCCCCTGGACGGGAGGTTCCCGGTGGCTTGTCCTCGCCCCACCCCCCACAAACACACAGATGAGGAACAGGCCTGGAACATCCTTGTTCTGATAACGACAATTAAGTTCCCACTACCCACCAGGCCCTGCACTGGGCGTTTGACGTACGTCATCTCACTGGTCACTCTGAACGCCTGGCCGGGCATCTGTTTTCTGGCGAGTGAACAGAGGTTAAGTGGAGTCAGGGCGGGCATGAACTTGGCCTGACACAAGGTCTGTACTGCCAGCAGAAAGCATGTGCCCTGTGGCCTCACGTGGATCCAACTGGTCTTTGTTAGACTTTCCTGTTCTTTTTCTTATACACACACGCGCATGCACACGGTACGCACACACGCAATATACACGTCTCACGCACATACATGCAATGCACACGACACGATATACACATACGATATACAGGCTACGCATACAGTGTACGTACACGTAGATACGTACCACGTATGACAGGCGGGCAGACAGAGTGCAGATAAAAAACACGCCGGAGGAGGCTGACGCAGTCTCTGCAAGACTCCGGAGCCCCTCCCCGACGCCAGGAGCAGCACGGAAGCAGGAGGGCGCGCCCTGCCGGCCCTGAGCTCAGACAAAGTCCACGCTCACTGAACCCTGACCGGCCACAGGGGCTGGTCTCCCTTATCTGCCAGGGTGGCGCTTTAAGCAGCCTCCTGGCACCCTAACTCTTGAAGGAGCTGGCCTCCGGGCAGACCTCCCTTACGGTCTGAGGCTGGCAGATGCAGCCTCCTGGCCTCTGCATCCCTACAGTGAAGGGGACAGGCCTGTCCTCAGACAGTCCCTGCTGACAAAAACTGGACACAGATGCTCCCTAAGAGCTTATATAATTGAAGACGTTTAGAGAAAAAAGGACACAATCAAGTAAAAGCAGTTTTGATCAGAACCACAGTGCAAAGTTAACACTCCAGACGGTGCAGAAAAGGGTTGGATTTGGGCATCGGGGAAATCTGGGTGCAAATCCCGGTCCTGCCTCTAATTCACTGTGGGCCTCGACTGCCACTCACGTCGGTCCTCTCATCTGCAAAATTAGGGGCAGACAGAGGGGACGTCTCTGGCCATGTGGCCAGGAAAGGCTCCCCTCTCAACTGGGCCACTTACTAGCTGTAGGGCAGTGTACGACTCGCTCAAGGCTCCAACCCCAGGACCCAATTCGGCAGGCCTGTGGCGTGGACTCCATTTTTACTTTAACGAGTGGTCCATATGATGCCCTATTCAGGACGGCGACTTTGAGGAGCTCTCAGAACAAGTCCCTTGGCTCCTGAGTCTGTCGTCACTTTCCCTCCGAGACCCGACGCCTGCTGAGGACGGTGTCTCGGTCGTCCTTGAAGCACCAGCCATGTCCACACGGTGCCCGGTGCGTGGTCGGCACCTACTCCAAATGTGCTTGCCGACGGAACATACACGTCCTTTCTCTCAGAGCCCACGTGAGGACCAAAGAAGTAGCGTGTGTTAAGTTCTTTGAAAGTGCTGCGGATCCTGAGAAGGAAGACACCGACTGAGGACACCTGGGGGTTACCTGGGCTCAAACTCAAAAACGAAAAGCAAAGACAGCTGGCTCTTAGCAGCCATTTCTAAACAGGGGCTCTCCTGCAAGCCGGCTCCAGGGAGAACCCTGCGCTGACCAGAGCTGTGACGGGCCACTGCAGCCAGCCTTAGGAAGGAGCTCCTGGAACAGTGTTTTGACCAACAGGACTGAGACTTTCCCTGCCAATCAGAGCTGTGCAGCTATACAGCATTTTCACTGACAATCAGAGCCGCTCCATTCTGACCAATCAGCACGGTGCTTTTTGGACCAATCAAACTGCAAGGATTTAGAGCCCAACATGAGGATGGACCACTCAGGGACCAGGGGCAGGGCTTCCTCTCGGTCAGTCAGCTGCCCGCTGATGCTCAGAGTGCACCTTCTCCTCCCCGGCAGGCGGTTTCCCAGGCGGGAGCTGGATCCCCAGCGCAGCCCCGCGCAGCAGAGCGCTGGAGGAGTGGAGCCGGGGGTGGGGGGGTGCGGGGAGTTGGGGGGGGGTCAGGGTTCACTCGGCTGCTCCCCGGCTGTGCTGCAGCTCGATGACGCTGTCTGCCCTGAATGAAGTTTCCTTCCTCACCGCACGCCAAACTGGGGAGGCTCTGTCGCCTGACTTGTCCCATAGTCCTCAGAAAAGCTCAACGCCTGGGCCGTGCCTGGGACTTGGAGGTGACATCGAGGAGCAGCGTGCGGAGGGGCCCAGAAGGATGAGTCTGCACCCCGTGCTGGCGCAAGGCCCTCAGGCACACACGGCGAGCCAAACGCTCCTGCCTCGCAACACACGGACCGTCTGAGCCATCTCACCCACACAGCCACCTCACCGTCGCCCCTGAAGCCGGTGGTTCCTACTGACCGTTATGCTTAGTCCACGTTCATCTGCTTTTGGCCACATGCACTCTGTGGAGGTGTCACCTGTGATGACAGCAGTGTCTCGGGAGAGCAGGAGGAGACCAGGAGAGATGAGTACTGGTGCCACAGCTGCCGTTCACTGGCTGTGTGACGCCAGACGATGTGATCGAAGTAACACCCAGGAAGACCCGGACGGCGGTGCGTGCGTGTGTGCGTGCGTGCGCGTGCGTGCAGGTGGCGGCGGGGAGCACACTGGCGGGGAGACCTCTGAGGCTGCTGCGGCAGCAGGAGGGAGTGGTGCACAGGGGGCAGGGCTGACAGTCTAGACATCTGGCTCCTAGACCCATCCTGCCCCTTTTCGTATACTCTTGAAAAAGGAGAAAATTATATGGAATACGCATCTGATGTGCTCCGGGCATTCATTTCATCCTCATGACAACCTGGGGAAGCAGACGTTGTTATCTTCCTTAGCAGGTGAGGAAAATGAGATTCAGAGAAGTCAAACACGTGGCCCAAAGACACACAGCAGCTGAATGTGGAGCCGCCTGGCAGCTCCCTCTCAGCACCTTGGCTCCGCCCTTCCTGCCACCAGGGGCTGGGTGGGCAGCCCCTAAGGCCGCGTGACTCTGTCCCTCACAGCTTCTCTTCCACATGCTAGGCTTCTGCACCCGCAGGGCTCAGCAGAACCAAATTCATTCGGCCGAGAAACAAGCGGCAGGCACCCCCCACGATGACCGCCAAGTCTGCACTGGTCACGTCCACGGAGGCGGCGAGTAGTTTGATTCCGGTCTCCCGGCTTTGACAAAAGCAAAGGAGCAAGCGAGAACGACGCCTAGAATTCACGAGATAAAGACCCCACACCTGTCGCAGGGAGGGTGAGAGGGGAAGGGCCTGGGCCCGTGGCACGAGGTGGCTTCCTGCCCGCATTGTGCCCACCACGTGGCATGGACACACCACGTAACACCTCCAGTCTCAGGCTGATGAAACGGGGAGACCGAGCCTTGCACTTCTCACCGGGCACTGTGATAACTAAGTTATTCGTAAACCAAAACCACTCTAAAAGCATATCTTGTTTTACCCAACGTTCTCCTTGAGCGTGTTCTCAAGTGGTGATAGCACTTGACATACAAAGTTTCGAGAAGCAAGGCATTCCCTGCTTTATACTTGGTATTGACAGAATTGTTACTTGAGTCAATTTTTGATTATTGGCACGAATAAAGAACAAATCATAAAGCAAACAACCCAGAATGGCCAATCTAAGAAGTCTTCATTTTGATTTCTAAAAGTCTGTCATGTGACTCAGAAGAGTCACTCTGTAATTTACTTTGTTAAGGTGGATTTTACATTAGTTCTCTTTAAGTTCATACTGGAGTGACAGGAAGGTACTCGGTGGCAGGAAAGTCCGTCCGTGGTGTTCAGGATGCCGAGGCTGACCATGGAGTAGGAGCGTCATGGCGCCTAAGCCGACAGCGGCGTGGACAGCCGCAGGCCTGCTCTCCTCGTGGCCCCTCGTCAGTCGGCGGCGATACCCTTTTCTCCTGCTGAGGTAACTGCAGGAGACGCACATGCAGTCACAGCACCTAAGCTTTAACCAGCTTTATGGGGTGGGTGGGGACAGACCCGAAGTGTCACAGGCCACGTATCCCTACCCTTGGTCATATCTCCCTCTAAACAATAAACCGAAAGGCAGAAACCTCGCCACCTGCTTTGTTGGCAGAGCCGCGGTCACCGGCACGGCCTGAGCACACTCAGTAAAGACTGTGACCGATCGGCGGGTCCCAACGATGAGGTGAGAGCATGTTCTCCAGAATGTTTGGAGACAAGACAGAAGGGTCGGGAGGGCGGCGCCGAGCCTCTCTGGTGTAGGTGCGGGCTCTGTGCAGGCCACGTGCTCTGACCCATATCACCTAACCTTCCCGTGCCTCGCCCTTAAAGTACGGACAATAACAGCACCTGTTTCATGGGGTTAAGACCGAATGACTGGAAACATGTAAAAATAAAATGCCTTAGGTCAGGGCCTGGTGCTCAGATGTCAGTATTTTTGGCCAATCTAATCTACTTTACTTAATGTTCACAACAACCCAAGTCAACGCCATTAACGTAACTGTACAAAGTGGCCACAGCGAGGTGAGCACCTCGCCGGGTTGCGTCCAGCTCAGGAGATGGAGCTGCAGCTTGAACCCCAGCAGGGCATCCCCAGGGCCCTGTCTCTGCCCCAGGGCCCTCGCCATCCCTTTTACTTCATCCCAGACCCGTCCTAATGTCCATCAGGGCTCTGAAACCTCAGGTCAGACACGCGAGCTGGCTGCTGGCTCCTCATGTGAATGCAGGTTCTGCTAACGCTCATCAGTGCCGGCGGGTGGTGTGTGGGGCAGCACCTTGTCCGACCCCCAGAACAACTGTACAGTACGCGTGTGACTGACGACGATGCTGCAGTCTGCGGAGGGGAAGGCCCTGCCTGGGGTCCCGGGCTAGTGGGGGACGAGCCAGGACTAGACTCAGACTTCCCACCCAGAGCCCAACGGCCAGACTTCGACAAGCCAGCGGGATGTCTCCTGGCACAAGCATAAAACACGACGCAGACTGCGGCATCTGCCCGCCAGCCAAACGCTCAGGGCTTGGAGTCAGGCCCTGGCAGCAACCCCGACACTGGCTCTGCGACCTCAGGCAAGGCAGGCGGCTCTGCCCCACCGGCTTCCGCAGCTGTAGTGAGGTCAGCGACGGCCCCACGGGACTGCTGGGAAGCGAAACAGTGCCACTCACTGAAGCACTGAGCACCGGGCACAGGGCGATGCTCAGAATGCGGACCCGCTGTTTTATTATCACTTGTTTTACTAACTTGCTCCCGCGTGTTAGGCTAGTGTTTCCCCACCTGTCATTCAAGAGGATCCCGATAAAAAGACAGACATTCAAATCGAATGGCAGATTCGCAGTCACTGAGGTCCAAGGACAGTAAGCCCCCTGCTCAAGGTTGGGGCGGAGCCTGCCGCCTGACCCCGCCTCTCCGCGCTCTCCCACCCAGCCCCCAGGACGGTGGGACCTGACTGCCTCTTTAAAGCTTCAGGGACCTGCCCCCTCCCTCCCCAACCAAAAGCGGGGGAGGGGGGCTGGGCGAGCTGTTTCAAGCGGAAAATCCAGCCCCATGGCGAATCTCTGCTGTCCCAGCACATTTCCAGGACTGCTGGCTCCCAGAAACCGCAGTTGTCCGCGATCCAGCGGCAGGGGAGGGGGGGGGAGGGTTGGGCCAGGCCAGGGCTCTGCGGTTCCCCGCACCCCTCCAGGGATGTCTTCCCCGCCAAACCGGCCACCGCACAGCAGAGGGGACTCTGCACCCTTCCTGTCCTCCCACCCCACTCCCAGGGCCCCGAGGGCGGGCTGAGGGACGAGCACCAGCCTGAACGCAGGAGACAGATCCTGAGGCCTGTTCCATCCCTCCCTTCCTCCTTCCCTACTTCCCACAGAGGGAGGGAGGCCTGGGGTGAGACCTCCAAATGTGAACTGGGAGCCTGCGGAACAGGAAGCAGTGACCAAGCAGTGACCGCGGTCTCTGCAGACCGGGTGATCGAGGAGTCCAGGGTTCTAACCCCTACCTCCAAGCTCCCTGAAGGCTCCCTGGGACCGGCCCTCCGCCGCTCCCCTTGATCCAAGAGAAGGGAAGGACACCCGGCACTCTCCAAACTGGGGGTGGGGAGGTGGGGGACGGCGTGCCCCTCACTTCATGGCCCTGCACAGGCCTTGGCACGTGCTCCCCCTGCCTCCTGGGTGCTGCCCATTGCTTGGGGGGAGGGGATTTGCTCAGCGGCGCCTATGACCAGCCTGGACATACCACTACAGAACAGAATGCTGTCCCTTACTGCTGCCAGGGGTCTCAGGGCTGTCCCCACCCCACCCCACAATGCCCCTGGAATTGCCTCTAGGGGCTGCACAAGGGTGAGGATGGGGCACCCCGCTAGGGAGCGGCCGGTAGCACCCGAAGGGCTTCTGGACAGTCAGAGCCCAGCGGCCAGAGAGAAGGGCAGTCAGGGCCACCTCCGAGGCCACTGCAGAGCCCCCAAGTTGCGGCTGACAGGGCAGACCCAGGAGCCCAAAGCGGCCTGGCACCGCCCCGCCCACCCCCAGCACTGCCTCAGGCCTCCCTGGTACCCTGTTACTGGTAGCTTCTTACCACAAAACCAGCAGAACACGCACAGACCACCACTCACGTCATTTACTCTACGTCACATCTGACAGACCCGCAGTGACCAAGGCTGGGGAAGAGCTGACCTGGCGGCCAGCACACCTCCCGGGAGCTTCTGCGGGGCCTGGCGTGGGCGTGTGGTCGGCCCCCCCCATTCCTGCACATCTCCGGATCCCCAACGACACATGGAAAGGAAGCGTCTCCTACTTCTGAAACGCTCTGCCTCCCCTGCCACCAGTGGACAGCATGGTGTCCTGCACGGTGTCCTGCACGGGCACCGCACCCACAGGGTCTCTGGGAAGCGCTGTTCGACCCACTCATTTGGCAAACCAGCTGACGAATGGCCACTGGCACAAGCCGCAGGCCCAAGGGTCAGACAGCCGAAGAGAAACCAGAGCGAATCGACGTGGAGCCACTTGACCCCGCAGCTAAGAGCAGAGGCTCAGAGTGACCAGGCCGGGCTCCGACCCCTGGGCTGTGGACCGGTACTGGTCCACGGTCCATCAGGAACTGGGCTGCACGGCAGGTGAGCGGAGGACGAGTGGGCGGAGCTTCCTCTGTATCTGCAGCCGCTCCCCAGCGCCGGCATCACCACCTCGGCCCCACCTCGGATCAGCAGGCGTTAGATGCTCATAGGAGCACGGTCCCTGTGCCAAAAAGGTGGTCTAGACGGGGTGGGCTGGTCTAGGTTCCTTCCAACCCTGGGCTGATTCTGCTCTGAAGGCAGAGGACAGGGCGGGCGGAGCACAGTGACCACAGGATGGGGATGGCAGAGGCTGGCTTCTCTGTCTCTTCCCAGGGCTTAAGAAAGGAAGGGGTGCTGAGGGCCACAGGGGACCCCTCTGACGCCGTCTGCCGTCGGCATGGAAGGCTGCTCTGGGATGGGACTGGTGGCACCGGGGTTAGTGGGGGATCAGGTCAGGAGGGCACTGACTGATGAAAGCCCCTGCCAGTGACCTGCAGTCACCCGTCCCCGTTTGCACCGAAGCTTAATGACCTGATGGCATGTGATGCTGGCCCCGGCACCCAGCGCTGCGAGTGTGCCCGGGACCCGAGCCAGAGGACCAGGGGCCCAGGCCAGGTGCCCCAAGACTGCGGCCCTCGAAACCCCAACTCGCTCGTGTCTGAACTCGCTGGGAGGGGCCCTGCGTGTGCAGCTGGGGGAGCCGGCGGATGTGCCGGGGCGGGCTTGGTCACGGGCACAGAGCGTGCGCCCGGGAGGTGGCTCTGCTCTCCACACGCGACGTGGCATGGGGGGAGCAGCAGCGGAGGGAAGAGAGGGAGCCACCCAGGGTGCTGGGCAGGTCGCCGGGCCATTACAGAAGGGGGGCAATGCTGGCAAAGGGGACAACAAGGAAGAAAGACGGGAGAAGGGAGAGGGAAACGAGGGCGAGAGAGGGTCTCCCCAGGGGAGGGCCCTGCGGCGGCCGGACCCCCGCGGGGTGGTTAAGGGACGTCCCGTTCTGGTCCTTGAGCTGAGGGGGATGGACGGGCTGCGACTCGCCAGCTGGGCGGTGGCAGGAGAAGTCTGCGTGGAGAGAGGAGCTGCGTTTCTGCACACGCACTAAATGCGGCAGGGACGGGCTCCGGGACCGACCCACGGGCTCTGCTGCCGGCAGCAGCGGCCCAGCGCCCAGCGCCCAGCGCCCAGCGCCCAGCGCCGCTGCTCCCGCCTCAGGCGCGCGAGACCGGAGGCCAGAAGCAAAGGCTGCCACCGAAGCACGACGGCTGCTGAGCAGAGAGCAGAAGGGTACGGAGGCAGCCCCTCCAGACTCGGTGACAGTCGAGGGGACGGGCAGTCGGGGTGGGGGGCACGAGCATGCGGGACAGAGGCCTGTGCGCCTTTTCCTGCCAGGCGTCTGTCTGAGTCAGCTGCAGTCACCCAGGGCCGGGGGCCTGCAGACGGCCATCCTCTCCTGCCCGGACGGTCCCACCTCCAAGTCCCCGTGGCGCTCTGTGCCAACGCTGCTCTGGCACCCGCTGCGCCCACCTGTGAAGCCGTGGTCACTCGTCAGTGCAAGTCCCTTCCACCAATCACTAGTGTCTGACATACGAGACATGCCGAACGTCTAATGGATAAAGGAGCGGGCACGAGGGTTTAAGAATCTCCTTGCTCTTTATTTTGAAAGAATTCCTAGTAAGGGAGACTCCAACATCTGCTCCGCAGGTCTAGCAGGCCTAGACAGAAGTTCTAAAATCCTGGTTTCCTCCAAAATTCAAAAAACATACGGATTGGAAATGAAGAGGTAAAAGTATCACTATTTGTCACACAAGCTGATTCTGAATTCTTACAGAATTAACAAAAACACTACAAGACTGCAGGATACAAGGTCAGTGTTCAAAACCAAGTATATTTATGCGTACCGACAAAAAAACTGAAAATTGACATTTAAAGCTACCATTTAAAACACGAAATTTTAGGGATAAATTTAACAAAAGATAAGGGAATCCCATAGACTAAAACCTATAAAAAACACTGCCGAGAGAAACTGAAGATCTAAATGACTGGCACCCTAACATTCAGTCACGAGGCCCATGAACATGGCATGGGCTGCATAGCTGAATGTTAGGGTCCAGCCCCCTCCACACCGATCGATGGCACAGGCACAGCCTAGACCACAATCCCAGAAGCCAGTTTTGTAGACATGAAAGAACTGATCTTAAAACCTCTATGGAAACGAAAAAGACCTAAAATAACCAAAAACAGGTTTGAAAACAAGGTAATGACTCTGAAAAACCTGTATGATCTGATTTCAAGACTGACTGTAAAGTTGTCATGACTGAGCCAGTGTGTTACGGGCACAGGACCGTGCAGCTGGACGAAGCGCAGACACACACGCGTGGTCAGCCGCCAGCAAAGGTGTCGACACACTCGGCGAGGGAACGGCAACCTCTCAGCAAACGGTGTGAGGACTGGACACCACACGTCTAAATAAGTAACCTCAAACTTCATCTCACAGCCTACCCAAAAAACCGCCGAAAATCACACACCTGCATGGACGAGCCGGAGCGATAAAAACTCTAGGAGAAAATCTTACTGCCTCTGAATTTGGCAAAGATTTATCTATTAAACATAAAGAGTACAAGCTATAAAAGAAAAAACATCAAAGATTTCGTCAACATTTAGAACTTTTACTCTTTAAAAACCACGATTTTACTGTGTGCAAATTTAAAACAAGTTTTAAACGACATTGTTACGAAAACAAAAAAGCAAGTCAGACGGGGAGAAAACAGTTGCAGACACCTAATGACAAAGGAGCTGTGTGTGGAACACGCAAGGCCGCCTCACGATTCACTGACCGAGCCAACAGCGGGCGGCTATGCCCCATCCAAAGACGCGCCGACGACCCGCACACACACTTCATCAAAGCGAACACGCGCATGGCAGAGGGCGCCGTCGGTCCTCGGGGACGTGCAGATTAACACCATAAGCTGCTGCTGCGCACACGACGACACGGCTAAAATCGAAAAGCCTGACCGCGCCAAGTGCCACAGGACACGGAGCGGCCGGAACGCTCGGGATCGCCGCTGCCGGAGTGGAAAGCTGAAGCGCGCTGGACAACGGCCTGGCGCGCTCGCGACGTTAAAGCACAGCCACCGCGTGGCCCGCTGTCCCCCCCGTTTGCACAGAACGCAGAACACAGGTCCACCGACACGAGGACTCGTCCGCGCATGATGCAGCAGCTTCACCCGCAGAGCTCGAATGTCCACCCGCGGGAGAAGGGAGTCACGAGTCACCCACGGAACGGAAGGCCGCTCGGCGACAGAAAGGAACACACGGCTGACACACGCCAACAACACGACTGGCCTCAAATAACTGTTGAGTGAAGGAAGCCAGAGAGAAGAGGACACAGCGCAGGGCTCCATTCACGGAGAACCGTGGAAGACGTGGCCCCGCCCACAGCGGTGGGAGGCGGATGCCCGGCTGGGCCCTGGGCTGGGGGAGAAGGGGACGCAGGGCACAGGGAAGCTTCTGGGGCTGGGAGATATGTCCCTCATCCTGGCGGCGGTGACGGCGCCAGAGACGCACGCACGTGAAACGCATCAAGCTGTACGCTTTAGATGCGTGCACTGACCGTGCGGCAAACACACCTGCACGCGGCTGCTGACAGGAAAAACAGCGTGACGTCTGGGAAAGCGGCGTTCGGGCCCGCACTGAGCTAACCGCTCCCCCTCTCAGTTACAGAGGTGCAGGCACAGACTCTTCTCACTGGCAACACAAGCCTGCCCAGGACACTGTTTCTCGCCCGGGTCACGGTGCTGCTGGATCGTAATACGAGGCGATGGATTTAAAACGGGAGAATCACAAGATTTACAGACACTCTCCCATCCCTATCTGTTTGTACATACGAACGACGAGTCAATCAAGTGATGCGCAGGCGAGCCCTAAATGCCCACACGCAGCACGAATCATCAGCGACACCAGAAAGTCCAAAAAGCATTTCCTTGTGCTTTTGTCATACGTGCTTTTGTTTTGCAGAAGGCATGTTCTCAGGCTTTCACTAACGTTCGCATGAACTGCCGTTTTTCCCGTTTTACACCAGAGCAAGAGCTAAGGGAGTCACGTGCCAGAGACATCGCGATGCTGACCTCAGTAAGGCAGCCGAGTTACAGGCGGACACGGGGAATTCGAAGCTTTCGCGCATACCCACCATGGCACACGCTTACAGGTGAGTGCCTCCCGGGCACCCCCAACGCGTGATGTGTGTGAGCCCACTCACGCACACGTCAGCAGCTCCGATGCTCAGCGATTACTCCCTGATGGACAGGTGCTCTGCCGGAAGGAGGGGGACAGGTGTGATGGGTACACGTTTCAGGTGGAGGACTGTTTGAGCGAAGGACACTGGGATTTGGGCCCGATGAATGCTGGGCCAGCAGAACGCACTGTCCGCCCTGCTTCCGGGCACAGAGAGGCACCTCCCGAATCTACCGCCTTTATTAAGTCTTTACTAGGGTCCAGCAAACACTGAGCACTAAACAAGAAAAAGTCATGTGTATCCTTGACCCATAATACTGAGTCAAAAGAGACGATGACGTGGACACATTTAAAATCAAATAACAACTGAGAATGTAAATTTCATTACATCCGAAACACATTTGTTACTCAGTTCCGCTCCCGTGACCACGTGCGGGGAGCACACGCCAATGAGGCAGAGAGAAGCGGAGGGAAGGCCACACCAGGTCCAAGTGTCGCATGGCTACTCCAGCTCCGGCACTGTGCTGTCGCGGCCTGCGGTCCTCGTGAGGACTTGTCCCACACGGCTGCCACGAAGACTCAGGCCTCGCCGGGGCACAGGAGGACGGCGACAGCACCGGGCCAAGGCCCGGCCGGCACACGTTTTTGTAAACCCCGACTCCATTCCCTATGTCACCGAGGAGTCCCTGAGGTTGTTTCCGTCGACGAGGCGGTTGTCCGGCTCTCAGCGACACGGCCGGGATGCCCGCAGTCAGGCAACGGCCCAGACCACTGCGAGGCCACGCCCGCTGCCGAGACGCAAAGGCGCCCCGGGGCAGGCACTTGGCCTGGTCCTCCCCTCCCCACGAAGGGGTCCCCCCGACGTTAAACACCGGCTTCTCCCGTTTCCTGCCTTTTCCAGCTCCCAGAGGTGGCCGCGTGCCGTGGCCCGTCCTCCTGACTGCCTCCCGCCGCCCTCTGCGCCTCGTCCCTCGTCCCCAGTCTCTCCTCGGCCTCACCCTCAAGTGCAGTGCCCCTCAGGGTTGTGCCCCAGGCCCTCCCCTCACTCCCCGCCCGTCCCTGGGCAGTTTCAGGCCCCAGCACCGTCTGGACGGTGGTGCCCAGCTGCACACCTCCCCTCGCACCGCCCACAGGCGCTTCAAGCTCGGCACGTCCGAGGGCACGATGACGAGCCTCCCTCAGCCAGGCGCCTCCTCCAGACCCCCGCCTAGGGGCCCAGGCCAAGAATAAGGTGTCGGCCTGTAGTGCGCGTCAAGCGCCCCACCCCGCCCCCCACGACCAGCCAGTCTCCAAGCCTTCCCTCTTGCCACCTACGGTGTCACCTCCCCAGCAGAGGCCCCCCTCGGCTCCTGCCCAGGTGACTGCAGTGGTTCATCCTCCTTCTTGCTCGTCCCCACTGCAGCCAGGGCGGAAGCCTGTCTGATCTCGTCACCCCCAGTTACTGACCCTCCACTGCCCTTGGGCCCCAGCTCCCACCGTCCCCGCAGCCTCGCCCGCCGACCGCCCAAGACCTCACCCGGCTCAGAGCTGCGTGTGGGCCACACCACGCCTTCTGGCCTTCGGTCTGGACGTGCTGCCCTCTGCCTGCGCTGGCCTCTCTCAAGCCTTGCTCTCATTTCTAGGCCTCAATGGCAAGGTCCCCTCCTCCAGAAACCTCCTGTCTCTCCCATGTGTCCGCTGACCACACAGAAGAGAGCTGGGTGCAGCCGTCCAGCCTCTGCCTGCCGTCTCCCCCACAAAGCCAGGTATCCGAGGGCAGGCACTCCACACACTCGGTGGAGACCAGGGACGACCCGTGACAGGGACCAGCCTCCGTATGTGACCCCATTCCTGGGGAGACACAGCCATCCTGGGGCTGAGGACCAGAGGGTCTGTACCCGGCCCCCAAGCGGGTCGCATGGACGTGACTGTGCACTGTGTCTCCCGCAGCCGGTCCCTCGCCTGGAAGCTTGAGGGCCGAGCTCCGTGGAGTGAACGGGGCCGTGGGGCGGGCCAGGTCGCCTCAGCCCAGAGACCGGGCCAACAACGGGAAGTCCCCTAGCTCTTGAGAGCAGCAGGCAGCAGCCCGACAGGCCAGTCTGTCCCCGTGGGAGATACCAGGGGCCCAGAGCCCGGCCCCTGGGAGGGCCACCTCGGTCTCAGGTCCCAGCAGCCTCTCGTGAGCTCTCCCTGGCGAGGCCCAGTGGGTACTGGAGCGCCAAGCACGGGCTGCAGTCAAGCTGGGAACAGCAGGCTGGGGTGTGCTCACACAGGTGGCCCTGGGCTGGCACCGGGAGACACCCCAAGATGGACGGATGGTGCTTTTGCCCCTGACTGACGAGGCAAGACACGACGACCAAGCCAAACACGCGAGAACGGGGGCACCGTCCCCCATCTGCGAGGGCCCACCACGTGCTGGACACCGACTCGGACGTTTACAAAAATTACTTTACACACGCAAATGAAAAGGCTGAACCGCTTCACATGTGTGCCAAAGCGACGCTGACTAACCAACGCGGAGTCTGATGGTGTTACCCAGAAAAGGCTGCCTTGGAGATGAGACGAACAGAGTTGGGGGTGGAGGTGTGAAGTGATGTGGGCGCAGGAAGCGGCGTGCCAGGTGCAGAGATGCGGCCCAGCAGGCGGCGAGACCCAGTGGGTCTCCAGCAGAGGACCCGAGGCGGGTCCACACCCGTGCTCGCGTGGCAGGCCCCAGAGCCATGCTGCCAGGCCCTGGTCCAGGGCCGGCGGAGGCCTGAGCCCCAAACGTGGGGCTGCCAGGGCCTGTGTTCAGGCCGCCCGCATGGCTCAACACGCATGCCGCGTGTCCAGCTGCACCGGCCACCCTGACCACACAGCGGGCCGGCGGCGAGCGGGACCACACCGAGGACCCGCTCAGCCCTGCCCGGCTGTCCCGGGGCCGCCCCCGCGTGCCCGCCACGCCAGGCAACGCCACCTTCCGCTCCGCTTCACCACCGCCCTGAGCCCTGGTCTCAGCACAGCCAGATGAGGACTGCGGAAAACAGCAGCGACTGACAGGACGGGCTCGCACCCCAGGGGCCGGCCAGCCCCTCGCTCGCCGAGTGACCCCGACGCCACCTTCTTCCCTCACCTCCCTAAGCGGCCTTCGCGGGGGGCCCGGCCTGACTTCCACGAAGTCGTGGGGCTGTTTTCTTTTGCACCAGAATCTGCCACGTTGTCAGTCCCGCTCGCCCTCGGGGGGCGGAGGTGGGGAGCCTGGATGCCACGGCAGGTCCCTGCGGGGCTTCTCCCGACACGGTGACCGGGACAGGAAGACCGCACGCGCGTGGAGAAACGGGCTTCCAGACCACGTGAGTCTCAGAAATACGCTGTAAACACAGCAAACCAATAAACTTTTTTTACAGGCATGCGCTCCGGAGACGGGCAGCAGATGCGGTCACCCCCGACCGGCACTTCCCCTCGGGCCTGGGGGGCCGCGAGCTTCCACACGCCTGTCCTTGGGCTGCTCTGGGGGCTGCTCCGTGCTCTCCAGGCTTTTTCACGTCTGGTGGGCTCTTGCTGTCACCTAACTGTCTGTGCTTTTGTCTGCTCTCAGCGGGAACACAGGGACTCTGCACTTCCTCAATAAAAACACGGAATAACTCACTGATCACAGGGCGCTCTTCCAGAATTGTCCCTGAGCACGGAAGTTGGGCACAGCCCACTCCTGCTTGTGGTGGTGACTAGTCACCCAATGTTTCACCTGCAAATCCCCTGCCACCCCCATCCCACCCCGACAGGACGCAGCACTCCCGGGACTCACTACTGTACCCCTGGACCCCATCACTGTCCTGGGAGGTCAGCCTATGAACCAGCAGAAACTCAGCTGAATGTCTGGGGGTTTCTCAGTCCTCGAGCTGGCGAGACCCTGAAGCCCCTGAAGCCCCGAGGCGCCCGGGAGCCCCCGGCTACGCCACTGGCACCACCTCTGGAGACAAGCCCTCCCCTCGGCCTGAGGCTCCTCCCCGGGACAGGCCCGCCAGCCAGTCCCCTCCCTCCTCCGCACACCTGGGGAGATTTTGCCTCTTTCAGAAAAAATGGCTACTGACTGGGCAAGGTCCCCCCCACCTCAGATCCCTGATGAGGAGCAGTGGTCCCTAGGTCTGGGTGTGGGACAAGGGCGGAGACACAGACTCGGCCTCTCCTGCTGCCTGGGGAAGCCACCGACAAGCAGCTGCCCCGTCTACACTGTCTGGCATGGTCCCTCGCCCTGGCCGCTGGAAAGGGCACCTTCTTCCCAGCCTCATGCACCTGGGCAGAAGCCTGTTTGCTCTGGTCCATCCTGCGAAACATGGGACGACCTTTGCGTCACTCTGAACCTGTCCTGGGCCAGCTCAGAAAGCAGCGCGTGAAGCTAAGTCAGCTCCACGAGTTCACCATCTAGGATTTACACGTGGCTTTGCAGTTTAGAAAGCAATCTGAAATGTATTATCTTATTTGATTTGTTCCATTCGAGAGCCACAGGATAATCCTCAAACGACGCGCTGTGTCCGTAAGGGTGTGTGTGAACTGGACAGCAACTCAGACACGTGAGCTGTTGCTTCACACGTGAGGAAACCAGGAGGCACGCGACTTGCCCAAGGTCGTGCAGCTGCAGGGCGTGCCAGGGCCCAGACCTCAGGCTCTGGGCATAAATCCAGCACTTCTGTCTGTTTGGCCCTCACAGGGGCTGACTAACTGCACAGAGAAGAGCTGCTTCATGGAGGCAAATTCTCACCCATCTGGCCATCTCGAAACATTTGCCATGGAGAACTAGACAAATGGATACAGATGACTCAGCAAAACTCACTGCCATGCCAGTAAAATAATGCAGTATCATTACCTCTGTCTGCAGTACCAAACCCATTTTTAGAAACTTTGAGAGGAATATGTAATAACGGGCAACAGGCTGTCAGGGGACAGAAACCGAAAGGGACACAAATGGCTGGCTGTCCCTTAGCCCACCCCTCAGCAACGACCAAGTGACACTGAAGGGTGAAGATGAGTCGCAAATACTTCATATGTCTTTGGACCTGGGAATCATCCCCCACAAGGTTAAAGACTCTGCCAAATAAACACCCCAAAGCCTCATTTGCGTGGAGCCAAGACCCCCCAGACCCTGCTAGGCTCGCCGTCCACGTGTCGCTCGCCTTCCAGGTCCCACGGCACCTACGTCTGAAACGCACACACACGCGCCCGACAGTCCGAACGGGAGAATTCGCACTTGCTGACACGTCCATTCGTGCCAGTGGCCATCTGTCAAATACCTACTGAGCGCTGACCCCAGGCCAGGCGCTGAGCTGGGACACCCTGAGCAGAGTCCAGTGGTCGTCAGGGATTTACGCGCTCCCAGGTCCCCAAACTGGTCGGTGGTCCTGTGAGCGAAGACCGCATACTCCAGCTTTCTGGAGCTCTGTGACAGCACCTTCCACGCGACTCTGCACAGCAAGCTGAGAAACTAGAGAGGACCCCGAGTCCACGAGCCCCTGGGCCGGTGTACGCCTGCAAATTACTTCAAATCCCGAGGGTCTTGAACCTGAGATGTCACAAGGCCCGACGGAGCGGGCTAAGGCCCCGTGCAACGGGGACACCGGCAAGGAGGCCGAGCCCAGCGCTGATCCTCAGCAGGGACAGAATTGGGATACGCGTGGGGCTGAGGGGTGCTCTCACCCTGCTAGGCTGCAGCACCCACTACAAGTGTGAGCCTCAAGACCGTCAGGAAGTGCCAGGGGTGCTGGAGACCACCGCACCCCGCCACCAGGAGACAGAGCAGCGCCCACACCACAGGACCGGCACCCACACCTGTGAGACAGGGCTGCTGCAGAGCCAGCGTCGACTCCGGGAGGCCCGGCCTGGTCCAGCCTCTGCTGCCAGCCAGCAAACGCACCAATTCCCCAACTCCAGGACGGTGACAAGGGAAGGGTGGCGGGTCCCACACGGACCCCTGCCTTGACAGGCCTCCGTTCCCCCCAGGAGAGCAAACCGCGGAGAAGCCAGCACAAAGGGGCGGATGGAGGTCCCCGGCCGCGAGCACCCTTCTGTCCGCCACTGCCCAGCCGGACCTGTCTGGGGGTCTGGGGGCTGCTGACTGGCCTAGATGGGACTGAGGCCACACGGAAGTTACTGTGTTGGGGAGAGATCACACGCACCTTAGGCCACGTTCCATAGCCAAAGGGTGTTATCGTGAGCGCGGTTATCACAGGTTACCTGGGCGCCAAGACAGCAATTACTCTTGCTGGCAGGCGCCCGGCCTCTCCAGGAACCACTGCAGGCCCAGGCCTTCCCTCTGCCTGTTCAGTCCTCCATTCGGTTAGGACCTGCGTGCAGCACCCAAACAACAGCTCTCCCTCAAGGTTCTCAAGGGACAAGGCAGCCGCCTTACAAGGCTGTGAGCTGTGGTGTCTCGAGGTGGGGAGGCTAGGGGCGCCCGCGCTCAGCTTATCTGTCCAGCAGGCCTAAGGGCCAGAACCGCTCCTTCTGGCTCCAGGCCGTGGAGGCCCACTCTGCAGTCAAGCTTACTAGAAACGCCCCGCAAGCGTAAACCTCGGGCATGAGCCGGGTGGCAGGTCTCACGTCCAACCCTAACCTTGGAGGGGAAAAAATCCTAAGGCGACCTTTGATTTGGGGGCCATTAGTAGCCAGTGGTAAAAATCCAGCCCTGTGGGGGTGCAAAGGGCGTTCCTGTTCCATCATTCAGGCAAGGACATCTTCTCATTCTGGAAAGGGGATCCACCCCATCACCAAACCCCACCACCCACCATCTACGACGACCAGCCAGGGGAGGCCCATGCCCCTGCCAGGGCCCTTTCCCCGGCAGCTCCAACACCTAAACCCGCCACCCAGGCGGGCAAGTCAGGGATTAAAACCCAGCCTGCAGCCTGGCAGAAGTCGAAGTCGGCCCAAGACATCTCCCCACTTTCCCTATTCCCGGCTTCACTGTCTAATTATGTTAAAACAAACAAACAAACAAAATATCGAATGAGGAGACATTCTGAACATGGACGACGCAGGGAAGACAGACCCACGTGCCCAGAGCGTCCCGGAGACCAGGGCACACTCCCGCCAGGGGACTCCCGCAGCCCACCCGGCCCCTCCTCCTGCTACCTTCTATCAAATGCAGCACCTTAAGTACTGAAAATCCAGTTTATTAGCAAACCTACCTGTCTATACGCTGGGGTAATCTTACACTCATGGCTTCCCCGGGGCCTCTGTGGCTTGAGTCCTGTAGTTTTGACGTCTTGATCAGGGTCGAATCCTTGCTGTTTTTAAGAGCAGTGAGAGGAAGGCCTCCCAACTTGAAGGCTGAATCCTTTTTCCCTCCAGCTCTCAGGACCCTGGTCACCGAAGCTCATTCTCCTTCTACCAGTTAACTTGCTCTCCTTTCTGAGTCCCCTCTTCTCCCCCACAAAAAAAAAAGAAAGAAAGAAAAGAAAAAACTAAAGAAAAAGAGGAAAAACTATGACCTTAGAAACCAAAAACCCAACCACAAATTTCTTCAAGGTTAGCGTTATGGGCTAAAAAATGAATCACAGAAAGAATGTGCCTTCAAAATATCAGTCTTACTGCAAAATACAGATAAAAAGCATCCTTTTAATCCAGTTTTCCCAGAAGGTCATGTCCTCTCTTGGTAGAGAGCTCTGTCTAAAGTGGGGGGGGCAATTTCAACTCCAACCAACGCTTAAAAACGACAACAGATATAGTTCAGAAAAAAAGAAGTAAAAAAGGATGAATAAATCCGAATTGGCACCTGGAAAAAATCTTCCAGCCGCTTTGCACAGTAAAAACAATAAATTAAACCATACAACGGTATGTACACAACGGCGTTCCTTCCGAGTCCAGCGCAAGCCTGGGAAACCGAGATTATGAATTTCCTTCAAAAAACCTTTTTACATTAGCGGTTTTCAGATCCTTAAATGAGCCGATCGCACCAAAAAAAAACAAAAACAAAAACAAAAAAACCCCAAAGAACCCCTGAAATGCAGTGCTTTTTAAAATGGGAGCAGCAGCCACAACCCAGAGAGTGCCTGAGAGTCCCCCGCCCGGTGCGCGCCGGGCGCCCGCAGCTCGGCCCCGCGGGGCCGGGTGCTCAGCGCCCGCCCGGGCCCGGCCTCCTTCCCCGCGGTGCCTGCCGCGCCGCTCGTCCGCGTCCCGGCGCCGGGCCCCCGCGCGCCGAGGCCTCCATCAAACAGCCGCCGCGCGCCCGCCTCCGCTCCGCGCCGGCCGGGACAACCGCCGCGTCAGGGCCGCCGTCTCCCTCCCCGCCGCCGTCCGCCCGGCCTCTCCGCCCTCGCCCGACCGCGCGCGACGGCCGGCCAGCCGGCGGCCTCGGCTCCGGCCCGCTGCGGCCCAGGCGGCCGCAGGGCTGAGGCGGG
>NW_024343159.1:762780-772099 GCF_902729225.1 Pteropus medius | reverse complement strand
GGGGCGGAGGTGGGGAGCCTGGATGCCACGGCAGGTCCCTGCGGGGCTTCTCCCGACACGGTGACCGGGACAGGAAGACCGCACGCGCGTGGAGAAACGGGCTTCCAGACCACGTGAGTCTCAGAAATACGCTGTAAACACAGCAAACCAATAAACTTTTTTTACAGGCATGCGCTCCGGAGACGGGCAGCAGATGCGGTCACCCCCGACCGGCACTTCCCCTCGGGCCTGGGGGGCCGCGAGCTTCCACACGCCTGTCCTTGGGCTGCTCTGGGGGCTGCTCCGTGCTCTCCAGGCTTTTTCACGTCTGGTGGGCTCTTGCTGTCACCTAACTGTCTGTGCTTTTGTCTGCTCTCAGCGGGAACACAGGGACTCTGCACTTCCTCAATAAAAACACGGAATAACTCACTGATCACAGGGCGCTCTTCCAGAATTGTCCCTGAGCACGGAAGTTGGGCACAGCCCACTCCTGCTTGTGGTGGTGACTAGTCACCCAATGTTTCACCTGCAAATCCCCTGCCACCCCCATCCCACCCCGACAGGACGCAGCACTCCCGGGACTCACTACTGTACCCCTGGACCCCATCACTGTCCTGGGAGGTCAGCCTATGAACCAGCAGAAACTCAGCTGAATGTCTGGGGGTTTCTCAGTCCTCGAGCTGGCGAGACCCTGAAGCCCCTGAAGCCCCGAGGCGCCCGGGAGCCCCCGGCTACGCCACTGGCACCACCTCTGGAGACAAGCCCTCCCCTCGGCCTGAGGCTCCTCCCCGGGACAGGCCCGCCAGCCAGTCCCCTCCCTCCTCCGCACACCTGGGGAGATTTTGCCTCTTTCAGAAAAAATGGCTACTGACTGGGCAAGGTCCCCCCCACCTCAGATCCCTGATGAGGAGCAGCGGTCGCTAGGTCTGGGTGTGGGACAAGGGCGGAGACACAGACTCGGCCTCTCCTGCTGCCTGGGGAAGCCACCGACAAGCAGCTGCCCCATCTACACTGTCTGGCATGGTCCCTCGCCCTGGCCGCTGGAAAGGGCACCTTCTTCCCAGCCTCATGCACCTGGGCAGAAGCCTGTTTGCTCTGGTCCGTCCTGCGAAACATGGGACGACCTTTGCGTCACTCTGAACCTGTCCTGGGCCAGCTCAGAAAGCAGCGCGTGAAGCTAAGTCAGCTCCACGAGTTCACCATCTAGGATTTACACGTGGCTTTGCAGTTTAGAAAGCAATCTGAAATGTATTATCTTATTTGATTTGTTCCATTCGAGAGCCACAGGATAATCCTCAAACGACGCGCTGTGTCCGTAAGGGTGTGTGTGAACTGGACAGCAACTCAGACACGTGAGCTGTTGCTCCACACGTGAGGAAACCAGGAGGCACGCGACTTGCCCAAGGTCGTGCAGCTGCAGGGCGTGCCAGGGCCCAGACCTCAGGCTCTGGGCATAAATCCAGCACTTCTGTCTGTTTGGCCCTCACAGGGGCTGACTAACTGCACAGAGAAGAGCTGCTTCATGGAGGCAAATTCTCACCCATCTGGCCATCTCGAAACATTTGCCATGGAGAACTAGACAAATGGATACAGATGACTCAGCAAAACTCACTGCCATGCCAGTAAAATAATGCAGTATCATTACCTCTGCCTGCAGTACCAAACCCATTTTTAGAAACTTTGAGAGGAATATGTAATAACGGGCAACAGGCTGTCAGGGGACAGAAACCGAAAGGGACACAAATGGCTGGCTGTCCCTTAGCCCACCCCTCAGCAACGACCAAGTGACACTGAAGGGTGAAGATGAGTCGCAAATACTTCATATGTCTTTGGACCTGGGAATCATCCCCCACAAGGTTAAAGACTCTGCCAAATAAACACCCCAAAGCCTCATTTGCGTGGAGCCAAGACCCCTCAGACCCTGCTAGGCTCGCCGTCCACGTGTCGCTCGCCTTCCAGGTCCCACGGCACCTACGTCTGAAACACGCACACACGCGCCCGACAGTCCGAACGGGAGAATTCGCACTTGCTGACACGTCCATTCGTGCCAGTGGCCATCTGTCAAATACCTACTGAGCGCTGACCCCAGGCCAGGCGCTGAGCTGGGACACCCTGAGCAGAGTCCAGTGGTCGTCAGGGATTTACGCGCTCCCAGGTCCCCAAACTGGTCGGTGGTCCTGTGAGCGAAGACCGCATACTCCAGCTTTCTGGAGCTCTGTGACAGCACCTTCCACGCGACTCTGCACAGCAAGCTGAGAAACTAGAGAGGACCCCGAGTCCACGAGCCCCTGGGCCGGTGTACGCTTGCAAATTACTTCAAATCCCGAGGGTCTTGAACCTGAGATGTCACAAGGCCCGACGGAGCGGGCTAAGGCCCCGTGCAACGGGGACACCGGCAAGGAGGCCGAGCCCAGCGCTGATCCTCAGCAGGGACAGAATTGGGATACTCGTGGGGCTGAGGGGTGCTCTCACCCTGCTAGGCTGCAGCACCCACTACAAGTGTGAGCCTCAAGACCGTCAGGAAGTGCCAGGGGTGCTGGAGACCACCGCACCCCGCCACCAGGAGACAGAGCAGCGCCCACACCACAGGACCGGCACCCACACCTGTGAGACAGGGCTGCTGCAGAGCCAGCGTCGACTCCGGGAGGCCCGGCCTGGTCCAGCCTCTGCTGCCAGCCAGCAAACGCACCAATTCCCCAACTCCAGGACGGTGACAAGGGAAGGGTGGCAGGTCCCACACGGACCCCTGCCTTGACAGGCCTCCGTTCCCCCCAGGAGAGCAAACCGCGGAGAAGCCAGCACAAAGGGGCGGATGGAGGTCCCCGGCCGCGAGCACCCTTCTGTCCGCCACTGCCCAGCCGGACCTGTCTGGGGGTCTGGGGGCTGCTGACTGGCCTAGATGGGACTGAGGCCACACGGAA
Source organism: Pteropus medius (assembly GCF_902729225.1). Taxonomy (NCBI): domain Eukaryota; kingdom Metazoa; phylum Chordata; class Mammalia; order Chiroptera; family Pteropodidae; genus Pteropus; species Pteropus medius. The sequence continues at coordinate 769,199 of NW_024343159.1, read as the reverse complement.
GTTACTGTGTTGGGGAGAGATCACACGCACCTTAGGCCACGTTCCATAGCCAAAGGGTGTTATCGTGAGCGCGGTTATCACAGGTTACCTGGGCGCCAAGACAGCAATTACTCTTGCTGGCAGGCGCCCGGCCTCTCCAGGAACCACTGCAGGCCCAGGCCTTCCCTCTGCCTGTTCAGTCCTCCATTCGGTTAGGACCTGCGTGCAGCACCCAAACAACAGCTCTCCCTCAAGGTTCTCAAGGGACAAGGCAGCCGCCTTACAAGGCTGTGAGCTGTGGTGTCTCGAGGTGGGGAGGCTAGGGGCGCCCGCGCTCAGCTTATCTGTCCAGCAGGCCTAAGGGCCAGAACCGCTCCTTCTGGCTCCAGGCCGTGGAGGCCCACTCTGCAGTCAAGCTTACTAGAAACGCCCCGCAAGCGTAAACCTCGGGTATGAGCCGGGTGGCAGGTCTCACGTCCAACCCTAACCTTGGAGGGGAAAAAATCCTAAGGCGACCTTTGATTTGGGGGCCATTAGTAGCCAGTGGTAAAAATCCAGCCCTGTGGGGGTGCAAAGGGCGTTCCTGTTCCATCATTCAGGCAAGGACATCTTCTCATTCTGGAAAGGGGATCCACCCCATCACCAAACCCCACCACCCACCATCTACGACGACCAGCCAGGGGAGGCCCATGCCCCTGCCAGGGCCCTTTCCCCGGCAGCTCCAACACCTAAACCCGCCGCCCAGGCGGGCAAGTCAGGGATTAAAACCCAGCCTGCAGCCTGGCAGAAGTCGAAGTCGGCCCAAGACATCTCCCCACTTTCCCTATTCCCGGCTTCACTGTCTAATTATGTTAAAACAAACAAACAAACAAAATATCGAATGAGGAGACATTCTGAACATGGACGACGCAGGGAAGACAGACCCACGTGCCCAGAGCGTCCCGGAGACCAGGGCACACTCCCGCCAGGGGACTCCCGCAGCCCACCCGGCCCCTCCTCCTGCTACCTTCTATCAAATGCAGCACCTTAAGTACTGAAAATCCAGTTTATTAGCAAACCTACCTGTCTATACGCTGGGGTAATCTTACACTCATGGCTTCCCCGGGGCCTCTGTGGCTTGAGTCCTGTAGTTTTGACGTCTTGATCAGGGTCGAATCCTTGCTGTTTTTAAGAGCAGTGAGAGGAAGGCCTCCCAACTTGAAGGCTGAATCCTTTTTCCCTCCAGCTCTCAGGACCCTGGTCACCGAAGCTCATTCTCCTTCTACCAGTTAACTTGCTCTCCTTTCTGAGTCCCCTCTTCTCCCCCACAAAAAAAAAAGAAAGAAAGAAAAGAAAAAACTAAAGAAAAAGAGGAAAAACTATGACCTTAGAAACCAAAAACCCAACCACAAATTTCTTCAAGGTTAGCGTTATGGGCTAAAAAATGAATCACAGAAAGAATGTGCCTTCAAAATATCAGTCTTACTGCAAAATACAGATAAAAAGCATCCTTTTAATCCAGTTTTCCCAGCTGTCCTCCTCTTGGCAGGAGAGCCTCAAGCTCCAAAGTGGGGCAATTCTCTGGTCTCCAACGCTTAAAAACGACAACAGATATAGTTCAGAAAAAAAGAAGTAAAAAAGGATGAATAAATCCGAATTGGCACCTGGAAAAAATCTTCCAGCCGCTTTGCACAGTAAAAACAATAAATTAAACCATACAACGGTATGTACACAACGGCGTTCCTTCCGAGTCCAGCGCAAGCCTGGGAAACCGAGATTATGAATTTCCTTCAAAAAACCTTTTTACATTAGCGGTTTTCAGATCCTTAAATGAGCCGATCGCACCAAAAAAAAACAAAAACAAAAACAAAAAAACCCCAAAGAACCCCTGAAATGCAGTGCTTTTTAAAATGGGAGCAGCAGCCACAACCCAGAGAGTGCCTGAGAGTCCCCCGCCCGGTGCGCGCCGGGCGCCCGCAGCTCGGCCCCGCGGGGCCGGGTGCTCAGCGCCCGCCCGGGCCCGGCCTCCTTCCCCGCGGTGCCTGCCGCGCCGCTCGTCCGCGTCCCGGCGCCGGGCCCCCGCGCGCCGAGGCCTCCATCAAACAGCCGCCGCGCGCCCGCCTCCGCTCCGCGCCGGCCGGGACAACCGCCGCGTCAGGGCCGCCGTCTCCTCGCCGTTGTCCGCCGGCTTTCCGCTGCCCTTGCCCTTTGACTGTGCGCGGATGGTCAGGCCAGGCCAGGCCTGAGCCTATTCGTTGTCTAGGGAGGAGCCACAGGGTTGAGGCGGGTTCCGGGTGAGCCTGGCGCAGCCAGGGCTGCGTTTCGCCGCCTGGGTTGTGGGGCCCCTTGCTCTGCTGCTCTCGCTGTTTCCTTGCCTTGGCGCAGCAGGCAGGCCCGGCTGCCCGCCCTCCGCGTAGACTGTTCTCCTGAGTGGTGGGTTTCAGGGCTCCGCCTCCCCTGCGACCTCTGCCGCTGCCTGCCCTGCCTCTGCCTCGCTAGGGTTGCTTCTTGTTTCAGGACCTGTTGTTCTGCTCCAGGAGTTTGCTAGTTCTGTTCTCAGGTCCTGTTCTGTTTACCTTAGTTCCTCCTGTTCTCAATTCCTGTCTCTCTGGGCTAGTTCCCTGTTCTGTCTTTTACAGGGTCCTGTTGCCGATCTGCTCCCTTTGAGCCTTAGCTTCTTCCCTGCTCCCTGTGGATCTCTCTGTGGGTCCTGCCTCTGCTCTCAGATTCAGTTTCTGTTCTGGCTAGCTCCCAGAGACCTCCCCTGCCCGGTGCCGCGCCCTGCCCCACGCGACTCCCCGCCGCCACGCCCCGCCCCCGCGGCTCAGCCCCGCCCCCGCGACCCCCGTGGCCCCGCCCCGCGCGGCCCCGCCCCCGCGGCCTCTCCGCCGGGTTTTCCAAAGTAACGTCGCTACCTCCTTCTCCTGTGGCGAGAGCGCCGGGCGCGGCCCCTCCCCGCTGCTGGCGCCCCTCGACGGCGGGGACAGAGCCTTCGCCCGCCGGGCCTGGGCGTCGCACTTAGTGCGGGGCTGCGCCAGGTGTGTCACCCCGACGGCAGGGCCTCGCCGAGACCAGGCTGTTTTCACAGACCCTCTCGTGGACCCACAGTTTCTGGCTTTCCAAGTAGCGTGACATTAGTCGGAAGGTCCCAAGCGCGGTAGTGAAAGATAATGAGTGTAACAGGGAAACGTTTTCATGGGGCTGGGGCTCGAACTCTGTCTTACTGCTTCGGCAGTTTAAGATGCCCTGCGGGCACCTCTGTTTGCCTGTCCTCTCCCTCCCACACCACCTGGGTGTGCGTGTGTGTGTGTGTGCGCGTGTGTGTGCGTGTGCGTGTGCGCGCGCTCGCCCAGGCACATCCGTCACTGGTGGGTGGGAGCTGAGCGACCCCGGCAGTCAGAAGTGATGGGTTTACAAACAGCAAGAGGAAGAAGGAACCAATCAGCATCAGCTGAGGGCTTAGAACAACCAGGAACTGCCCCTGAACTAGGCCAGGTGCAGGTTGCAATCGAAAGATCAGCTGCCTCCAGCCCAAGTCCACCACCCGCTAGGCCAGAACACCGGAGCCGGTGGTCTGCGGGCACGTGACGGGGCGCAGCCTAGTGGCTACTGACTTTGTCGTTTATTCTACCTGCAAAGGAGGCCCCCAAATGTGGCCTCTTCCTCTGTGGCCATCAAACCACCACTGGTGGCCAAACATTTGTCTTACCATGCTTTCTCAACAGACGTAATATTTTTAAAACAATTATTGATATGTATTTTATTACGTACCTTATAAAATATGCCCGCGAGTAGAAATAGTAAAAGGTGGGAAGGAAGATGAAGTACATTTTAAAAGTCATAGTTTTTAGTGACTGTTAATGGCTGTCATAACGAAAAGATACCCATCAAAGAGGTATCCTCGCTCACATTTATTAAATCATACTCACTTTCCAATCCCACTCACCACTGTGCAAAGGCTTTTCACTGAAATTCAGGTAGTAAATTTACATCCAAGTCAGCTGAGTCCTTCATGAATGATTGGAAGGTGTCGCATTTTACATTTTTAATAAGTGGGTTCGGACCCACTAAGAAGCTTCATTTAGATTTTAAAAACATTTTAAAATTCTGTTTCCTAGTTTTTCAAATACGCAGACAAAAATTTTATAGGCGAAACACATTGTTTCCGGTAATACAAAAACCACAACGTCGGAACCACTTCCGGTCAGACATTTTCAAAATAATTCTCCACAAGCATGAGTTTCTTTTAGAAAGCAGGGACTTTCTCACTCATGAATAGACTCTTCTTCACCTCGAAGGTGCAGACCTGTGGATCATCGTCGTTGTTGCTGGCTTTTATTTTTGAAAAGTGCTGTCTTAGATATAGTAAACTCTCGCCCACCGTTTCTCATCACAGAACATTGTAACATAAAAAACGTGTGTCACCTCTGTATTAATATCTCTCGTTAGGCCTTCTTCGGCAGATAACCAACGAATCTCTGCGAAACAAAGATGTTCATAGTTATTCTCCCCGGCTTTGCCAAGAGTTGGAAAGTTTGTAGCGGTTATGGGGCTGGCTTTTGTCCCGTGGGTGGCACGTGCTATGGAGAACGGGAGTGCCTGGGCGGGCGGTGGCAACGCCACTGCTTCCTGGGGACATTTCCCAGACTGCACGAGGCAGATGGCTTCTGAAGTAGTGGCCCAGTGACAGCGCCGGGTCCGTCTGCTGAAACAATTACCTTTGCTATCATTAAATTCTGTCGTGAATGCATCCTTGTTTTCCTCAGGCTCCCCTGCCCATCTCCTCGTACACCCCCCCCCCCCGAAGACTACGGGGAGGGGGTGGCTGCAGCAGGATAGGGTCTCCTGAAGTTAGCTGGCCGTGTAAGCTAATCGCAAGTGTCAAGTTAGGGAAGAAAAAAGAGAAGATGACATAGTGCCCAAGGCAGCCTACGCTGTAGGAATCTGGAAGCTGTCGGTGAATGGCAAGAGCACTAGAGCCGGAATCCAGGGAACTGAGCTTGTCTGGGGCCGCTTCCCAGCCTGGCCCTGCGACCTGCTGTCTGCGGATGGTAAGGGTTGAGTCTGATCAAGTGTGGATTCTGTAAGCTACAGGGTGCTGGGCGGCGAAAGCCAGGGAAACGCTAGGAAGTGAGATCTTGAGTCGACGTCGTCCTAACTTTTTCCCCACAGAACTCTACTGATAAATGAATCCTTTCCTCTGCCCAGGCCCTGTGGGTAAGGTGGGGCGTCCGTCCTTATGGTCACTCGTCATTACATTAAGCTCATTTACACTCAAGAGAGCCGAAAAAAGGCAAAGAGGCATTTTAGGTGATTTGCATGAAATCCCATTAATCGATAGAATTCAAACATCATTTTTAGGTGTGGGAAGCAAAAGAAAAAGCAGGTGTGGTCAGCTTTTATTTGCTGAGAGAGGTTCTAGAAACTGGATATTTAATAGAGTATACAAGAGACAGTGTGACAGCCTCTCATTCCTGGACAGGTGTCCCCAGCCCCAAACAGGTGTGTCTTCCACAAAGACGGACTTCAGGTAGCAGTTCTACCAAAGTAAACTCACCCGCGGAGGGCTGGTGCCTCTCAGAGGGGCGATGCGGCGAGGCTTGCTTAGCTAAGGCGGCGTTTAGTCCTAAGGCTGAGAAAATGCCATGGTCTGTTTTCCCGCTGGTTTGGACTTCTGTGGAATGCGTCCGGGCGGCAGGAATATCCAGCGTGGAGCCTGTGCTGCCGTCATTGCTTCATCGTCGCTCGGAATAGTCTGTTCACTCGACCTGTCGATTCCCAGTAAAGTCTGGTACGATGCCCAGGTGGGCCTCGTCTGGTTACGCTTTGCTTTATTGTTCCGCAGATGTTGCGTTTTTTTCACATCGAAGGTAACACCCTCCATCAGCAAAAGGGTTGTGACTCACCGAAGGCTCGGACGATGGCTGGCATTTTTCTTTTTAGCAATGAAGTATTTTTTAATTAAGCCATGTACATCTTTTTATACATAATGCTATTGCACGCATAGACACAACGTAGTATAAACGTAACTTTTATATATGTGCCAGGAAACCGAATGATTCGTGTGACCCATTGTATTGTGATATTCGCTTCAGTGTGGCAATCTGGAACTGAACCCACCATGTCCCCGAGATAAGCCTGTAATAATAACACCCAAAACATAGATAGATAGCGCTTCCTACGTGAATACCGCTGTAGACGAACTGCAAGTATTAACCACTGGGTCATCTCAGCGTCTTTTGAGGGAGTTGTTATTCTCCCCATTTTCAGATGGGAAATGCCTAGAGGGGTGAAGTCACTCGTCCTGGGGGCCACAGAGCTGGGAACCCAGGCGGTCTGGCCTCCTAGTCTGTGCTCAGGGTCTGCGGTGCTGCCTCTGTGTTGCAGGCCCTGTGCCAGGCATCGGGGAAGGGGCCGAGCCAGAGAACACGCAGAGGCAGGATCCCCTCAGAAAGGTGGGG